>NC_133617.1:163587779-163822779 GCF_048593235.1 Sminthopsis crassicaudata
CTTTAATTTGTGTTTTCTAATTATTAGAGGAAAGGGGCATTTTTTTTCAGAGGCATTCTGGTGTAATGGTTAGAGAGAATGCCTGAGTCAAGACAACCTGTAAATTGTGTTACTCTGGGGCATTCCCATTAATTTTAAGTGCCTTAAGAAGAAACTAGCTTAGAAATTGAGGGTAAGTAGGTCACTATGCTTCTTTTGTTTTGATATCATTAGGAACACTTTTTCTTCAGCAATCTGTCTTCTATAATGATTACTTGTGAAAACAATTGATTTATAATACCCGAGAACTTTGATACACTGAATTGAAGGGCACATATTCTATCCCTTATATGGACAGCAAAGTAATCATGCTAACTAGTTTCTAAAGTTGTGTTAATACACAAAAGTGCTAAATTTCTATTTTTGGACACTTCTTCTGTCTTTCATCTTTTTAATCTATAAGGAAAGATTTAAATGATTATATAGCGGGTCTTTAATTTTTTTTATTTTTTAATAAAATTTGATCCAATGAAGAATGTATAGAGAAACCATTTTCTTTGGTACAGCTTGCTAAATCTTAACGAGAAAACTGGCCAACAGTAAAACCTATTACTAAGTGAACTTAATATTGACTGACAGTTATGTTAAAATCATTTAAAGCAACATGTTGTATCTTTGCAATGAAGCTTTTCAAGCAAGCAAAATTAAAATTAAGCTGTAGGTTAAAATGTAATACTTAATCATTTCCTAAAATGTTTGTAGGATTGTAGACTTAAGAAGAAAGATCACCTAGTCCTAACTTTTACAGGTGATCAGGCCCAGAGTAGTTAAATTAATTCTTTTCTGTAGATCTCCCAGGTTGTAATTTGCAAAACAAGTATTTGGACTCAGGCCTTGTTACTCTAATGTCATTGTTTTTCCAACATTAGCCTACATAGTTTTTTCCCCTCATTAGTATTTTATCTTTCCAAATACATGTAAAGACAGTTTTCAACATTCATTTTTGTAAGACTTTGTGTTCCAAATTTTTCTTCTACCCTGATATAAGCTAAAACAAGTGGTATCTTATTTGTCATGTTGTACAAGAAATATCAAGACCAAAATGGAATGGCATTTTCCATCCCAAATCTATTGGAATTGTCTTGAATCACTGTATTGCTGAGAAGAGCCATGTCCATCACAGTTGTATATATCTTTAACAGAAAATATATATGAAACTGGCAACAAGGAATAGTAGTTTTCCCTATAGTGAATAGGAGAGTAAGCAACCCCAACATCTTTCCTAAATATCTGTGAACTGTTCATTTTAGGACATTAAAAAAGGAGAGAGGAAATCCAAAGGTGGAAATCTCAAGACTTCTTTAAGTCTAAAGTAAATTTTAAAAAGGTCTGTTCCTTTTCTTTCTATCTCATCTTAGGTCCTTTAAACATTGCATACCAAAAGGCCCTGTAGCCACAAAAGTCCTACAAATCAGAATTTCTAACATTAGCGGGAACTTGTTGACTTCTTTTAGTTTTTATAATTACCTCTTTCCTTTGAAGAAAAGCTGGCCTATTTTTATATCTCTTAGTATCTTCCAGTTTTTTTTTTTTTTTTTTTTTTTTTTTTAAACTTATATTCTCTACCTTAGACTAGGGCCTCTTTGCCTCTATTTTTTGGACTATTGAAATAGCTTTCTGAGTAGCCTGCTTGTTTTTAACCTATCTGCTTTACAATTTTGTCATTCATCAGTTTTAAGACACAGGTCTAGCTGTCATGTCACTTCTGTTCAGAAATGTTCTATGGCTTCTTGCCTGTGGGACAAAATATAAACTCCTTGTAGCATTTAAAGTCTTCTACAATCTATCTCCAGATGATCTTTCCAAATTTATTTTTACTTTATATCAAAGCTAAGCTAGTACACTTGCATGTATTTTCCTCTCGTATCAGTATAAAGCCAAGGATTTTGCTCTGACTTTCCCATATATACACTTCCAAACTACCATCTCTTAGAATATTTGGTTTCTTTGAAAGTTCATATAGGGTGGCACCTTTGGAAAATTTCTCCAAATTATGATGTATTTATTTATTTGTGTATGTATTATATCCTTTTTTTTTTTTTTTTTTTTTTTGATGTCTACCCCTCTTTCCCCCAAAGAAATATAATGCTTTGTTAGGTAACAGTTGAAAAATAATTGATAAGATACTAAATTATAAAATTTATTCTTTTAGCCTAGAAGACTTTGATGTTGAAGAAGAAGATGAAGAAGCCCTAATAGAGCAGAGAAGAATCCAAAGGCAAGCAATTGTTCAGGTATGTGCTTATAAATAAAATAGTATATATAACAGTGGCCAGGTTAATTTAATTCAAGTAAATAAACATTGCCTCAACATATATGAAATTGTCACTACCCTAAAATCTTTGAAAAGATTTCAAAAATTTTTTGATTTTGACAAACATTAATCTAGTAGCAGCATAAAGGCAAGACTTTGAGTTGAGAAACTGACATTTTAAAGTATGTTAGAGTTAGAATTTCATTAGGCCTTTCTGTATTGTTGGGTTTTTTTCTTTCAGATTTACATAATTCTAATTTAAGCCATTTATCTACTCTCCAAAGAGAGTAGATATAGTTGATTCTTCCCAATAAGTTATATGAGCTGAAGTTATTCTAATTTTATTTTAAGTTGCCTCCAAAAGTCTCACAGAATAAAACATAGTTACCCAAAACTGATTGTTTGACAAACAAAATGTCTGCCTAGTACAGTGACAAAGTTGTGAAAGATTTTGAAATTTAGTTACATTGAAAAATGTTTTAGACATTAGTTCAAAATAAATAAAATATTCAAGTAGGCTTACAACCCTTGTTGTCTGAAAGTGGATTAACTCAAGAACTTTCAGAATTTTTGTCTAAATAAAATCCACACTCAGTGTAATAGGTACAAAGGCTGAGGACAGCCAGAAGTAGAGAAGAAAATAACAAATGAAATTGGTAGAATTTCATCATCATAACAATAAAATTTATTTGAAGTGAAAAAGAAAAGTGGGCAACTTTTAAAAGCTACATTTAAATAGTCACTTGTATGCAATAGTTCTTCCTTTCTGAGAGAGCCAGACTTTTAGAATATAGACTATAATCAGGCTAGTCAAGCATTATAATTCCTTAAATTACTGAGAAAATTGTATGTGTTTTACAATTATGCTGTAACCAGTAAGGGTTTGATGCCTTCATTAGTGCCAAATACTATATTGAAATAAATTCCTAATCATAGGTAGTATGAAATGGTAATCCCCTAAAAAATATCATGGCTTCTAGTGGAGCTTTGTTAATGCTGGCTCCTAGAGTGCCTTATAAAATGTGGAAATGTCTTTTCTTGAGGTCAAGATATTCCTGTGCCTGATGGTACATGGTGTCTAACAGATATGACAAAGGGTATGTAGTTAAAGGGTGAGCTTTTTATAAATACTTACCCTAAAGTAAAAAATAGAATTGGAAGAGGAAATTGTCAGAGCCGTAATGGCAACTCGGATACCACAGGGACCATACTCACACTTTATCCAGGTTAGTATCAGGCTACTAATTTTAAAAAGGAGGTAGAAGGCAGGGATAGGTAGTGCTGGAATTTGTAGTAGAAGAATTAGAGGGACACATTGGCAAGGGAAGAAAGAGTGATGACATAGTGCATACAACCTGGAGTCTGATGTACAATTATGAGAGAAACTTAATTTATTAATATAATACTTGGTCCCATGTTTGTGATAACTAGTGTCTTTTATCTGCCTTAGCCACAGTCATAGCATTACAAACAATAGCAGAGACTTTTCTAAGTTCATGTAATACTTACTGGCTTAATTAATTTTCTAGGTTTAGAGTTACAAGAAAGAAAACTTAAATGTTTCTTTAATAGTGAGTATATATTTTACTGAAAATAAAATTTTATTGAAAATTCCTATTGCAGAAGTACAAATACCTTGCTGAGGATAGCAATATGTCTATGCCATCTGAGCCAAGCAGCCCACAGAGTAGCACTCGAACACGTTCACCCTCCCCTGATGATATTTTAGAACGGGTTGCTGCTGATGTTAAAGAATATGAAAGAGAAAATGTTGATACATTTGAGGCTTCGGTAAAAGCCAAACACAATCTTATGACAGTTGAACAAAATAATGGTAAGTAAATAAAGTGATTTTAAAGTCATGTAATTAAATTATTAATGCCATAATTTAGTCATAAGATTCATTATAGGCCATATGGATGGGCAAAAAAAAGTGTTGACATTTCTTGCTCAGTAAAATGTTAAGACTGCATTACTCTGAATATTTTTTTTAAAAATAATGTTATTGATAGTTTTATTTGTATTCATCTTCTATGTAATGTGAACTCTCCCTTATATCAGATTTATAAAGAGAAAAAGAAGTTAATGAGAACTCAACAACACATTAATCAAGTCTGACAATATGCGTTCCACATATATAAGTCCCTCATCTCTGCAAAAAGAGTGAGGTGCATTTTTTCTTTTTCTGGGACCACATTTGATCAGTGTAACTACAGTGTTCAGTTTCATTTTCCATTTTTATCTCTCGTGTGTGTGTGTGTGTGTGTGTGTGTGTGTGTGTGTGTGTGTGTGTGTGTGTGTGTGTACACAAAGAGGGATAAATTTTCCTGGTTCTGCTTCATGTTGTATCATATTCATCTTTTTTTTATTATTATTAATTTTATAATTATAACATTTTTTGACAGTACATATGCATAGGTAATTTTTTACAACATTATCCCTTGTACTCCCTTCTGTTCCGAATTTTTCCCCTCCTTCCCTCCACCCCCTCCCCTAGATGGCAGGCATTCCCATATATATTAAAGCATCATATTCATCTTAAGGGTTATAATAAATCATGTGCCACATTTTTTTTTTTATTCCTTTCTCTAGTTATTGGTTATCTCTCTTGTTTCCATATCTTTGCTTCCCCCAAAAAGTACTGCTATGGATATTTTGGTATTTCTTTTTGTCTTTGACCTCCTTAGGGCATATATCTAGCAGTGGAATCTCTGGGTCAAAGGGTATGAACATTTTGGTCACTTCTTCAATATAATTTAAAAAAAACCATTTTTATTCTATTAAAAATATTGCTTACTTAGTATCTAGTATAATAATTATTTTAAAAAGAAAGATAACTTTCAAGGGAATTAGTAGGGAAAATTTGGATTATGAACATAATAGGGCCTCTTCATTAGAATTATGTGAGATACATCTATAAAATGCTTGAATAAAGGTTACATATCCTCATAAATATTTAAAAGGATTTTCGAACTGTTATATAATGGAAATCCTTTTATTAGATAGAATGCATTTTGTATTGCCTTTAGGACAATTGCTTTTGAGTTATTCTATTTTCTTTTCATAATCTATTTATGATAGTACTAATGATTGTTATGAATTTCCATTAAGGTTCAACTCAGAAGAAGCTGTTGGCTCCTGACATGTTCACTGAATCAGATGATATGTTTGCTGCATATTTTGATGTAGGTAATTTTAGAATTTATTTCCAGCTTATATGTGATAGATCACTGAATGAAAATTGTATAATAGTAATAATAAAAAGCACAAGTCTGGAATCTGAAAATATAGTAGAAGTTTGTAAAGCTAAGTGGTTAACATTTGAAACATAACAATCTGAAGAAATACTAAAATGGTCAATTATGTTATAAAACAGGAATACCTTTAAAAAGTATCTGGCAGGTCAAGATAAATATGAAAAACATCAGTGTTTAATAATCTTTGTTCACTTGAATAAAAATAAAACTTTTTGAAAGCAATACATATTATAAAACTTAATTGAATGAAAATTAAATGATTTGTAGGCAATAGATGCCCCACCTATTGTTAATTTAGATGGCTTAATTTTAGCAACAGCTGGGTGACTTGTTGAAGAGGATAAACTTACCTTCATTTTTCTTTTTCTGTAAAGCATATTCAATATGTTAATCTCATTCAATTCTCACATTTTATCTTTAAGGACAGAAATATAAGCATTACCTCTGTTTAAAGATGAGAAAACAGAGGTACTTTGAACTTAAATGACTTAAACTGTGGCATGTCCTGGATTTTAATCCTAGTCTTGAGGCACCACAATAAGCGTACTTTCCATTCTACAACACTGCTTGCTTTCCAAGAAATACTTTACCTCTGGAGTGTGAAATTTGAAATTGAGTGAATATCCTACGTATCAAATTTTTATTTACATTAACCAGCAGAGTTTTATCCATTACAATGTATGGCATGTAGTAGGCATTTAATAAATATTAATATTTTTTATTTCTTTATTTGAAGAATGTTAATAAGTAGAAGTCTAGATAACTGGGTTGCTGTTAGTTTTAACATCTGCCTATTATATATGTCTATTGAAAAAGTCTTATCAATGAAATGGTTTTTTATATAGTCCTCTTTATTGTTATTATCTATTGTTTGCTTTTGGAGATATCGTCCACAGTATTAGTTTATGAACTATATTTGCTACAAATGCCAAATTAATTTATCATTACTTTTAAAACTGTCACAGAGCAAAAAAAAATCAAAATTCTATCTTATTTCTGATCTTTCTTAATGAAAATACTAAAATGGTTTTATTTGGGAAGATTTCACTGACTCTTGCTTATTTAGAAACGCATTACTTCATTGTTGCTTATTCTTTCAGAGCGCTCGTCTTCGGGCTGCTGGCATTGGAAAAGATTTCAAAGAGAATCCCAACCTCAGGGATAATTGGACAGATGCAGAAGGCTATTATCGTAAGTATATATTCTTTAAAGTTATTTGTAAGGTGTTTGTTTCCCCCCCCCCCCCCCCACTTTTGAAAGCATGTGTGTTATGTGCTAAAAAGCATTTTTCTTAAATTCTGTGAAAATACCATTGTGCCATGTGTGGCATATTTGGCTGATACCTAAACTATTAAACAATAAACTATTAACTAAAGCTGCCTAGAAGTGTGCCACAAATTGAAGTGAATTTAAACACTTAATAGAAAATTTTAAATGCATCCAAAGTTATTTTTAGTTATAAGATCTATCTCCAGAAGGAAAGGGCATATCCAGTATTCAGGGTCATCAATTAATTTTCATAGAATGGGCTTAAGTGGGTATACAACATCTAACTTCTTAACTAACATCTAACTGCCAGTGGCAGCATAGTTTTGGTTCTTATTGTTCCTCACAAAACCTAGTGAATAGCAGGGATTTGTCACAATTTCTAAGTGACAACACTGTATTTCCTTCTGATTTATACAAAATGTTTTAATTTTTTATGAGTACTCTAATACAACCAATTCTCTTTTAACGTTTTGTTTTTTAGGTGTTAATATAGGTGAAGTCCTAGATAAACGTTACAATGTGTATGGCTACACTGGCCAAGGTGTCTTTAGTAATGTAGTAAGAGCCAGAGATATGGCAAGAGCAAACCAGGAAGTGGCAGTGAAAATCATCAGAAACAATGAGCTTATGTAAGTTATTTTGTACATTTAAATTATGACATATCAGGAAAAATATTATTGAAACTGCTTATTCACCATTTAGTTTTAACTTTTGATTTAGATTTTGCTCAAATTAGAGGATTTGGCAACACATTTAATGAAACCCACTTTATTTTTCTGGTTGAAGAAATTGGTTCATTTTATTTAGAATTTGGTGTGTGCATGAGTCTTTGCAATCTGCAAGATAGATTAGTTTCTGATTTCAAAGCTTACTCTGGTAAACAGAAGCAGGAAAAAGATACAAATACTGATAATATAATCTAAGAGAATATACATCTTCATTCTAAGGTTGGATCTGATACTTTAATTATATCCTGAATGAAGAAACTCCTTTATTACATAGAGACTACTATAGATTTTATTGATATTTTGCCCATTGTGCTATTTCTGAAATTCAATAGTGTTGAGAAAAGGCATTGATTAAAAATTAAGATTTTATCTGTTAATCATTAAAGTTTAATGTGGTCAAGTTTGGAGGTTTCAGTTGTATTTTTTTAAACATATGTAACCTTTTGTGTTGTATTTTTTTAATATATGTAACCTTTCCACCAATACTGCCAATGATTGAATTAGCAATGAATTGAATTAGCTCTTTTAATATATTACCTGCTAATAACAAGCTGAGCTGTTAACAGACAGTACAAACAACATTTCAAAGAAAATAAACAACAGTGAAAAGAAAGAAAACTGGTAGCAGGAAAGACATGAGGTAAAGGAAACATAAGTAATTTAATAGAAATTTGTAATTCATTGAGATAGAAAGTAGCTAAATGAACTTCTTAATCTATTATTTTGAGTGGTTATTTTAGGTAACTTTCTAAGGATAAATATTGTAATTGTATAATAATGTATGTAAAAGTAGAAAATTGTTAGATGAGTTATAAGTACTAATTGATATTAAGAAGCTTGTATTCAGGTCAGAGCTGAGTAATATAGTTATAACAGTGGTTATAATTGTTTTGTAGAAAAAGTCTGATTTTAAAAAGATGGCAGATAAATTTTCCTTTATTGTTTAATAAGGTTTTTTCGTTCCTTTTCATCTAATTCAACTTCTAAAAAATGTTACAAAATAATGTATTCTGTTTTTCCTGTCAAGTTTGATACTCTTAGTAATTTCTTCAAATACATTAAAATATCTGTAAGATGTAAAACACAACCAAAACAGGACAAATTTTTTTTGTTCACTAAATATTGTTCCACTAAACTTATTATTGGTTATTTTTTGTTTTTAGGCAAAAAACAGGTTTAAAAGAACTGGAATTTTTGAAGAAACTTAATGATGCTGATCCCGATGACAAATTTCATTGTCTACGGCTCTTCCGACATTTTTACCATAAACAACATCTCTGCCTTGTATTTGAGCCTCTAAGGTAAAATGTCAAAATATGTAAATTAAATAGAAATTTCTTTGTTAGCCTCTTTTAAATTAGGCAGAACTTTTTTTTTTTTTTTCCTCAATTACTTGTAAAACTTTTTTTGGTTATACACATTTTTCTTTCTTTCTTTTTCTTTTTCTTTTTTTTTTTTTTAGCATACTTTCATATGAATGATATTGGGAAAGAAAAATCAGAACAAAAGGAAAAAATCAAGGGAAAATAAATAAGAAAAAACAGTGAACAAAATATGTGTTGATTTACATTCAGATTCCATAACTCTTTCTCTGTATATGGATGGCATTTTCCATCCATAGTTAATTGGGATTGCTTTGGATCATTGAACTGCTGAGAAGAAACAATCCTATCATAGTTGATCATTGCACAGTCTTGCTGTTGCTGTTTACCATATTTTCCTGCTTCTGATTGTTTCACTCAGCATCATTCAGATGTTTTCCAGACCTTTCTAAAATCAGTCTTTTCATCATTTTTTATAGAAGAATATTCATTTCTTCATATATATGTATTATTTTTTAATGTACTTAACACTATAGTGAAATTTTATTTCTTGATCTAAACAGTTTACATTTATGGTTAGCTTCTTTAATTAAGAGCCCACTGTCTGATTAGGTTATTCTTTGAAACAAATTTAGCTAACTCCTAGAAAATATTTAAACCAGAAAGATTGAGCTAAGAATAAAATAGGAAAATGTTTTCTTCTGAATCAATTTTTTAAATGTAATTTTGTTATTTTGAAATTCATATACTTTTTCAAATGATCTATGATTTAACTGGTAAGGGTATTTACACTTTCTCTGCTTATTATTTAAATAGAATGTACCAAAAGCTTTAGCTTAAAACTTTACTAAGACTTTTGGGATGCCCTATTTTGTATTAGTCATGTTTGGGAGAGGTAAAGCAATTTTATTTATTTCCTGATTTGATGTCTCCATTCCAGTGTTGCTTTTCATTTTATTTTAATTTTAATAGTTTTTACTTATCAGATATATGCATGGGTAATTTTACAACATTGACAATTGCCAAACCTTTTGTCCTAATTTTTCTCCTCCTTCCCCCTCTCCCTCCCCCCCATGGCAGTTTGACCAATACATGTTAAATGTGTTAAAGTATAAATTAAATACAATATATGTATACATGTCCAAACAGTTGTCAGTATTGCTTTTTAAAAAAAAAACAACTTTTTTTTTTCCCCCTGAGGTTAAGTAACTTGCTCAGGGTCACACAGCTAGGAAATGTTAAATGTCCGAGGTCATATTGGAATTGGTGATCTCTATCTACTGCATCACCTAGCTGCCCTTAAAAAAAACCACATTTTAATAAAATGTGTATTAATTCCTATGATTGAACTTATTTTAAGTAGCCTTATTGTACTGTAGAACAGATGACAATAACCTTCTCTTAACTATCACCATTACCTACTACATGCCTCACTCATCAAACCCTTGGTTTCTACTCTGCCCTGTCTCCCTATCTTCTGGGTAAAAGTCCTTTGTTAAGTCTTAGAACTACAGAAATATACTTCCTGCTCTAAGCCCATGAACTTATTCTCATTTTACTTCTCTTCAGTGGTTTGCCTACTTTTCCCACTTTGCCATTGTTCTTTGCTAATTTTGTTATCCTCTTGCCTACGTGGTTGTTTACCCTTGTACTCTGTGTCTCCTTGACAATTTCTTTTGATAAATTTTAGCTTTCACTCTGTGCATGTGTCTGCCAGATATGTTTAAATAGAGCCCTAATCTCTCTCCTTTTGTTTCAGTCTATATCACCCACTAATTGTTGCATAAGTCTACCTTGATGTCAAATAAAAGTCCAAGTCATTTTCTAAACCTGCTCCCGGTCACTCCTATTTTTGTTGATACCATCACCTTGTCTACTTAGGTTTGAGTTCTCCCTTCATTCTTCTCTCCTCTGTTGTTAGTTAACAAGCATTTGTTAGTTTTGCACACTTTTCTCCCATGACTATCTTCTCTGCTTAGCCCTGCCTTGTAGAGAAAGGATTGTTAGCACTGCCTGATTGGGCTGTCATGGAGCAGCAATACAGTGGTATACTTGATTCTTCCCCCTTCCTCTCCAGCCCATCCTTTTTACAAGCTGCGCATTATTATTATCTGTCTCTTACCTAGATCTGAGCATGTTACTTTCCTAATGAAATCCTTTCAGCAGCTTTCTGTTACTTAGAAAAAATGCAAACATCTTCCTCAACCAGACTTGAGTCTACTTTTCCACCTTTCCACCCTTATTTTTGTTTTGGAATGAAATGTTCCTCTATCACAACCTGCCTTAGTATAATGATGTAGGCATTCACCTGTATCTGAAATGATTTAAAAAAAAAAAAAAACCTTTTTGATGTTGGGCAATACTTTTGACTAAGAGAGGACTTAGTAAACATTACTTGGTAAACTGAAAGGAAGCCAATACACATTTTTCAGAATGGATAAATCTAAATTTTTGCAAACAAATGGTTTTCCCTCAAAGTCAAGCTTTTAATTATATGGAATGGAATTCATTCAAAGGAAAAATTTTCTTTTTAATCCAATATTGCCATTGTGATTTTTGCAAATGTTTATTTCTAATTTTATATTTATAACACACATTTTTGTAACTTGTTTTTTTTTCCTCTTTTGTTGTAAAAAGTATGAATTTACGGGAGGTTTTGAAAAAGTATGGAAAGGACGTTGGTCTTCATATTAAGGCTGTAAGATCCTATAGTCAGCAGTTATTCTTGGCATTAAAGCTTCTTAAAAGGTGCAACATCCTACATGCTGATATCAAGCCAGACAATATCCTGGTAAGTGAAATATACTTTCAAAATATTTATTTTGATAAAAATGAATTTTCTGTTTTCAAACTACAACTAATTCATGAACATATAATTCGATATTATATTGAGCAAAAAATAGACAATGCCTCTAAAATAGTCCCTTTTTGAAAGAAAAAGGAATACTGGTACTGATTATAGGTTGTCTTTGGGTTTTATACTAATCATATTTTCTGACCAATGCAAATATTCTCAAAAAGTACTTTTTTTTTTATTTGAAAGAATAAAAATAAAATTTTGCTCAGCAAGAATGGATTTTCCAGAGGATTAGAAAATTAAAATTAACTTTTAAATTAAAATGATTATTCTATTTGAATAGTGAGATAAAAGAATAAGATGTTGGTTCCTTCCCTTTTCTTCCTATGTTTATGAATTTAACATAGCACTTATTGTGCCTCCTCTTGTTATAGAGATGATTATGAATTCAGAAAGTTTATGCTTCTATAAATACATCTACCTATCAAGTTTCACTGAGAAAGCATTGTAATAGATCCAAGGGCTCTGTCTTATAAGAATCATCATAGCTCAATGCAAAGGGTCTTATCACTAAAGACAGCCATGATTCTGTAGAAGTGTGATATGGAGTTATAAGTGGAAAGGAATAGTCAAAATGATGTAAATGAGGTATCTGGAATTGGCCACAGACTTCAAACACATGACAATAGATACCATTTAAATAGTACCTACTATATGCTGGGCACTGTTCTGAGTGCTTTAGAATATTCTCATATGATTTTCACAAGAGTCCTGGGAGGTAGATAATTCTCCCCATTTTATAGTTCAGAAATGGGCAAACAGCAGATAGGTGATTTTTTTCAGAGTCACAGCTAGTAAGTATTTGAAACTGGATTTCACTCCAGGTTCAGTGTTCTACCACACTACCTGACTACCTCTATTTAGGCTATATTATATTGTCTTTTGTAGGTTCCCAAATTACATTTTGTGATTTTATTTTCTAGAACAGACAGCATCAAAATCTTTAGCCATAAACCTTTTCCCGTACCATAGTTGCCCTGTGTTATTTAATTCAAAATAACCTGATGAGCAAGGGCAACCTAGAAAGTTACCATTTTTTGTTGTTAGCAAGTTAATGTTTCCTAGGAGTGTTTCTTAGCAGCTCCACTGTTGCTGGTAAGGTGGTTGGTGGTGGTGGTGATGGTTTTTTTTACACATGTGTTTGAAAGGGATCAGTTTCTTTGTGTGAGCAAGTCAATTTAGGCTTTAGTTACCACATCTGTAAAATGAGGAGTTTGGACTACATGTCCTCTTGTAAGTCTGCTAAATCTATTAGCCAGTAAAGATTTCTTGCTGATGTTTTTTAATTTTAGTATCAGTTTCGATTTAGTTGCCTTCTGTTACTACTTGACTTATAATTTATTTCTCATAGTCTTGTTCCTCAAGGAACTGGGTAGTAGCTTCCTAATTTCTGCTTCTATGGGAACAATTCTTACAATTAGACAAGGTTCTCCCTCCCTACATTGGGTTCTCAATGCAAATTCTATGTCATACATCTTTGTCTTTAATTATGTACTTCACTATACCATTTTGTTTTTATGGTCTCTGAGGGAAGCAGTATTTCAAAGCATACTATGTTGTGAGCAGTTTTGATTGTATAAAATAAGCTGGTAGGTACCTTAATATTTATTTAGAATTGAAATGTTAAAAAAAACATTGCTTATGTCTTACTTAGGTCAGAGTCTTAAATAAGTTCACTTATAGTTAACCATAATTATATATAATGTTAACTGTCAGTTTAATAAAAAAATTTTCTTAAATATTAAGCTACATGAGAAAATGTATAAAGACTTAATTTTTTTTTCCTACAAAATCCTTTATTATTGTGTTATGAATCTTAACAATGAGAAGTAAAAAAAAGTGCTGAAGTACTAGGAGGTTTTTAAATTAAATAAATTTGCTTAGTCAACTTGAGTTCTATTTTGCAGAATGTTCTTTGTGATTGTTTTGGTAGACCAGCATGAGTCCTACCTTTCAAGCTTTCATATAGGATAATGCCAAATATGGGCTTCATTTGAGGTAGTCCCCTATGTTTATTTTCCCTTCATTACTCCCAAGAAAGAAATTTTACCTTGGAGGATGAGGATTATAATAAGGCAGTGAGTTCAGCAAAAGATTGCCATTTGGGGGAATGAGTAATATATAAAATGTTAAACTATAGCATATACTTTGATTTTGATGGTGCTATATGAACTATTCCATATAGTACTATATAATATATACATCATACGTGTTTATTTTCAAGAAATCTTAAATCCAAGCAATTCACTGATGACAGATTGATTTGAAAATTCACTTTAGAAATTTTATGTTAAGCCATTAACATTGCCATATTATAATGTCTCCTAGAAGTTAAATAAAATTGATGCTTTAAAATGTCCTTTGGCTTTGGTGGTTTCCAGTTTCAGAAGGGTTATTTCTATTTTGCCAGAAATAAAATCTTAAATGAGTTTACTCTGGCATTTCTTGAACAATTAATTATATGCTAGTAAATTAGACATTATATTTATATGACTTTGGGGTGGGGAAAGTAGCCTGAGTTCAAGTCCCAACTCAGAATTTGTGTGTGTCTTTTTTAAAGGGGGGAAGGGACTCTGGAATGTGAATTATCTTCACTTGTTAATCCTGATCATGCTTCTGACTCATGAGTGGCAGCAGTCATGGGAGCAACTTCCAGCCTTTCTCAGCAGATGTCACTGTTACTGTGTATGTTGAAATATTTGAAAAGGGAAGAAAACAAATGACTAATATACAATTCATATTTATATTTTTAAATGTTTGCTGTTTTCTTGACTAATATATGGGGGGAGGATGTATTTCAAATTTATTCCATCTTTTTCCAAGTGATTTCTATAAATTTGAATATTCCAGCACCTTTGGATGAAGAATACATTTTGACATGGTGTAATGATTCTGCCTTTGTTTTCATTGAAGTTACATCAATAATTAATTTCTTATCCATTTAATATATAGCAACTACTAAATTCAGGGAAATTTTAAAAGACATTAGCTTCTGGGTTTCTTTCTTGTATTTTACAGTATTTAGAAAAATGGAATTAAATAACTTTGCCCAGCATATCATCATTGAAAAAAAACCTCTCTTATTAAACTGTAATCAAGTGATAAATATTTGTTTCTTTTTAGATTATTTTATAGCAGCAAATATAAACTTAGTTTAAAATTAAGTTCTATGAATGTGTCAGTTAACTTCCCAGTTTTCATTTGTCTTGTTTTGTTTTAGTTATCTATGGATCAACAACAATTTTTTATAATGTTTTACAGGTTAATGAATCAAAAACTATTCTAAAGCTTTGTGATTTTGGATCGGCTTCACATGTTGCAGATAATGACATTACACCCTATCTCGTCAGTAGATTTTATCGGGCTCCTGAAATTAGTAAGTTTCTCCAAATGTCCTTTTGCTCTGGGGCCATCACATGCTGTGGAAACAGCATATTTAATTTCTAAGTACTGTTTTCCATCGTACTTCAGCAGCTGCTCGAGCTCATTCATGAGGAAGGGAACCGTAGCAAGTTCAACCTCCTCAGTTGGAATGATGGTAGTTGTGACAGGAGTCTTGATCATGTCGGGCAAGAGTAGCAAAACAATTGTGGAAAATCCTCGACTTTAGAAGACTGCTCTTGATTATTCAAGGTCTGATTATCAAATTTGTGGATTATCTGGGACCTTTGCTTTTTCTTCTCCCTCCTGTTGGCCTGTATTCTGAATTTACTGTTCATTAGCACCTCTGCCAGAGGTGGGAATGGAAAAGGAGGTGAAAACATTTTTGCTGGGTTTTTGTTTTTGTTTTTGTTTTTTTTGTTTTTTTTTTTTGTTTTGGTTTGTTTTTTTTAGGCTCTCTGTTAAAAAAGATTTGGTGGGAGAGAAGTTCAGTCAAATTATTAAAATGAGTTTTGGGAGTTATATGTCTTATTTTCCCAGGCTAATCTGAATCCCCGATTAATATGAATGAGTTGTCTTTCATTATTATTACCACCACCACCTCATTGATTTTTAAACTTAGTTTTATTAAAATATCTTTCTGTTTCAGTTATAGGAAAAAGCTATGACTATGGTATAGATATGTGGTCTGTAGGCTGCACATTATATGAACTTTATACTGGAAAAATATTATTTCCTGGTAAAACCAATAATCATATGTTGAAACTTGCTATGGATCTTAAAGGAAAAATGCCAAATAAGGTAAGAAGTTAGCAGGTGTATTCTTTCTTTTTGCTCTGTTTTCCTAAATGGTCTTTAATAACAACAACTTTAGTTTGTGTATGGAGAAATAGCTACTAAAATGGCTATAAGCAGAAATATAGGTTGACCAAGTTAAGAGACTAAATTATATTTCTTTTCTGCTGCTCCCTTTCTCCTCTCCCCTTTTACCTTTATCTATAAATAGTAATTTTAGTTTAATAGGAAAATGATCAAGAATGAGACTGCTATTAATGCCAGATTAGATATATATAATCAATGTATAGGATATTTACTTCCACACCTCTATTTTCTATCCTTCTACTTTTTAGTTGGTGTGTGTGTGTGTGTGTGTGTGTGTGTGTCTGTCTGTCTGTCTGTCTGTCTGTCTGTCTGTCTCCTTCCTCTGGATTTCTGTTGAAAAAAGATCTGACAAAGTATGTGATACTGTGATCATAAGAAGAGAAAGGACTTTGACTCAGAGCTTTGAATGATTTGGATTTTGGGGAGAAAGGATAATAATTGTATTTGGAGCTGAATAGTATGATTACTACTAATGGTAAACTGCTTCATGATTTGTTTCCTGTTGGTCTCTCTCTTGTCCTTTAAATTGTTATTTGTATTAGCAATACAATAGGAATGTATTTAAGAAGGGTGGCTAAGAGAAGGAATTGGTGAATGTGTCTAATAAGAATATAATAAATATATTTAAGAGATGGGAATTGTTTAATCTTGAAAGATAACCCCCAAAAAGTGTTGGTAAAGGAGGAATCGGCAAAAGTTACTGAGAGGCAGAATGTGCTTTCATAAAAGTAAAAACTTCCAGAATTGGAATTGGTTGACTTAGGAAATAGTGGTTTGTTATCATAAGAAGTCTTCAGATAACTTAGTTTGCTACTGGTGAGATAACATGGAGTCCTATTCATGTATATATGATATATAGGTGGAACTTTGCCAGATGGACTTTTTTTTTTCCCCCTGTGGCTGGGGTTAAGTGGTCACACAGCTAGGAAGTGTTAAGTGTTGAACTCGGGTCCTCCTGAATTCAGGGCTGGTGCTCTATCCACTGCGCCACCTCGCTGCCCCCTGCCAGATGGACTTTCATATTTTCTTAAAGGTTCTATGAATAAGGGTAAAATTGTTGAATATGACAATAACTTGATTTGGAAAGATTTTAAAATAGCTTTCCCCCTATTCTTCCATTCTCTTCCATACATAGCTATATCTATTTTTAAGAGACTATGTCTTTATTTTTTCTGTTATGGTAGGGATTGATTGGGAAAAAAAATGAGCCTTTGAATAGACCATGTCCTTTTAATCATGTAAGTTCTCTTAGTGGTTGTTGCAATGGGATATGGCCTACATCATAAGAGATGTTGGAGAACAATTTACACAGATTGAAAGGTATAATATAGGAAGATATGAAATATTTAAAGAGTTGAATGACAACAGAGAAGTAGCAACACATGATCTTGGGAAGGAAATTAAGAAAATTATACATCAAGCTAATGGATTTTTTTGTCCACTTGACATTGTCCATTAGAGTGTTTATAATTATTTTTCAGAAGTTACATTAAATATCTTAGAATCAGAGATTATTAGTCCAACTCTACCTACTCCTTGTACAGATGAGTGAATAAGCTCATAGATAAAGTAATGGCAATCAGTTATTTGTAAAGGTTAAAGTAGTGGGTTTTGAAGATCTAATAATAGTCTAAATGTAATTTTTTTCAGATGATAAGAAAAGGTGTGTTCAAAGATCAACACTTTGATCAAAATCTCAACTTCATGTATATAGAAGTAGATAAAGTAACAGAAAGGGTAAGTATTTTAAATGTAATAATTACCAAGCAGTATTTGTTTCTAAATACTGTTACTTGTACGTGACATTTAATGTTCAAATTTCTGATTAAAAGCAATGGAAAAATTACATTTCTAGCACATAATGATAGTTATACTTTCATTTAGTCTCATTCCACATGAGTCATCACAGACATAATACATAATGCTAAAACACTGTTAGCTATCTGACTTTCTAGAATAATTTTCTTTTTAACCATAGCTCATATATTCAACCTTTCTTGCATTTATGATATAATTGCTGACATTTATATAGTGCTTTAAGATTTACAGAGTCCTTGACATAATATTCTTTGAGTTTCATAGCAGTCATATAAACTGATAATTATGCATATTGTCCTCATTTTACAAATGAGAAAGTTGTGACTCAGAGAAGTCATTTGCCCATGATAATATAGCTAATGTCATAGGTGTATTATTCTAAGTCAGTTTGAGGCTAAGAGAGAAGACTTTTATTAGGTTGGCTTTCCCAGCATAACTACTATTTGAAAGCATAATTCAACAGTAAGTATCATTTACTATTTATATTTTTACACTTTTCTGGTCAGTGGACATAATGGAATATTCCTTTGGTTTTCTAATATTTGAAATATGCTGAATGACTTAGGGATTGCATGTATAGATGAATGACATGGTAACTGTCTTCAAGGACAATGCAAATATAGTGGTTACAAAATAGACATTTTAAGATAAGATTTTTTAGTATTGTACTTTTAAGAGTCTTAACTGTAATTGATTGAGCTTCTCAATTAGTTTTAATTGTTCATATTGCCTTTTTTTAAAAAGTTAATGAGAATGGATAAGCTAAAGGATAATAGTGTGTAGGTTGGTTTTTGTTTTGTTTTACAATTTAATTAGGAAATAATATGCATATCAGTACGCAATTTTCTCAGTCATTTTTATGTAAATATAAATTTAACTGTTTTTAGGAGAAAGTTACTGTCATGAGCACCATTAATCCTACCAAGGACCTCTTGGCTGATTTGATTGGGTGCCAGCGACTTCCTGAAGACCAACGCAAAAAAGTGCACCAGCTAAAGGACTTGTTGGACCAGATCTTAATGTTGGACCCAGCTAAACGAATTAGCATCAACCAGGCTCTACAGCATGCCTTCATCCAGGAAAAAATTTAAATGAGATGAAGAAGCTCAAAGGGTTTGAGTAATTAAAATACAAAGACTGAAGAAATTTCACAGCAGTTTATTAATGTATATAAACTTATAAATATTTCCCCCGCAAATTGAGGAAGCATGATATATTTGAATTAACACCAAGGCTGATATTTCTTTTAGAAATGTTAGAGTAAATCTGTTTGTGTCTTATGTGAAAATTTTCACTGTAGAACTGTTTTAATTGCTGAGACTGCACACAAGTACAGTGCTAATGTAAATGGTTGCAGTTCACATCAAAAAGAAAAAAATCTGTTATAAAATGAACAGTAATACTGGGTGGATGATTGGTTTTTTAGCAGACTTGGCTTCATTTTTGTCTTTAAAAAAAAAAAAAAAAAAAAAAAAAGGCCAGCATAAATGCTGTTTATATTCACGTTTTCCTAGGTGTGTGTGTGCAGGCCACAGCAGCATGCCCTTGGTGTAGTCAGTGCCGAAAGGGGTCTGTTCCTTCTTGAGCCTGCCTGCAGGGATGGTCTCCTCTTTTAAAGCAGGTTGTGTACAACTTTCAGTACACTGAAGGTAAGCTAAACCATCAACATCACTGGTGTTTTAAGATGTTATTTTACTGGAACAACTGGCAAATGAGGGACAGTAGCTTTGTGGCAGAATTCCCTGCATGTTCAATAACTGATCTTGTTTTATTTTTTGGCATTGCAACTGTGGCGTAGTTACAACTTCTGTTCTGTTCATCACATTTAAAATTTGGAGAGTGCGCGCTTGATGGGTAAAGCGCCTTCAGTGTACTGTTTCTTATTACTTTAATTTTTTAAATCAACTTGCTATAGACTTTGTATACATTTTGTTAAATACAGTTCCCGATGACATAGTACCAATACTTACAGTTTTCATTTACTAATTATAAATGTTGGGGTCTAATTCTGAAAGTCCTCATTTAAAAGTTAGATAGACAACATAATGAAATTTTTAACTATTTGTATGTCATTTTGAAAGTGTACTGCTTTATGGTAAAAGTGTTTCATTTGTTCATTGTTTTCATTATTTGTGATCATGTTGTCTTTCAATACAGGCATAAACCTTCCACTCTTGAACAAAGCAGCTGCTTTTTAAAAGCGGTAATTGCTTCTTTACCTTTTATTTCTTTTGTAAATGAAGCTTTTCTTTAAGATGTGACTTTAAAGTGTTGTCTATTACATAAAACAGTTGACACTCACTTATTGTAAAGTGAAGATTGTTCTGCTGCATGTAAAGTGGACCATGCAGATTTCTGTATGTTTTCAGTATGCATCATTAGATAATAAAGTCTTTTGTGAACAAGGCATTTGTAGCCATTTTTAAAAGTTTTTGTCTTCACTGCTGGTAAGTCAGATAATCCGTAAAAGTTGAAAGAAACCTTCCATTTTTCTATAAATCCTTTATTTAAAGGGATTAGTAAAAGATGTGAGAATTGCCAAGTTCA
Source organism: Sminthopsis crassicaudata (assembly GCF_048593235.1). Taxonomy (NCBI): domain Eukaryota; kingdom Metazoa; phylum Chordata; class Mammalia; order Dasyuromorphia; family Dasyuridae; genus Sminthopsis; species Sminthopsis crassicaudata. The sequence continues at coordinate 163,608,134 of NC_133617.1, forward strand.
TATGAGGCAAATAATTAGAATCCCAATTATTTTCGTAAAATCCTGCCAATACTGTGAGCTTTCATTGTAGTGCATTTTTTCCTGTAGGTTATGGGATTTAATTCAGGATATAACTAATGTTTCTGCTGTTTTCTCACTTTTCCTTTTGATGGTGCTGAAAGAGAAAAAAAGAAAGCGGGGCACAGGCCATTCAACGCCTTCTCCAGGGGGCCTGATTTGCTGAGACACCAACTTCACCTTCTTAACAAGGTTATTTCTGACAGCATGTGTAGATAAACATTAGCAAAAAAGTTAAAAGAAAATCATTTAAATCAGTTTGGTTTTTTCAATTCCAAGAAACAAGAACATAGTAAATGTCAGTATTTTTTAAATGATAGGGAAATCAAGTATAGCCTCTTGTATTTGTTGAGCAATAAAAATAATTACTTGTTTACTTAACAAGTATGGAAAATCAACTTTTAGATTTTAAAATAGTTTAAGAAATAGTAAATGGGTTTTTTTTTTTTTGTTCACCTAGGCACGTAATTACAACAAACAGGCACATTTGGTGCATTCAAGGATGGAAAATCAGAACAGCAGGCATTCTGCTGGTGGGTTGTGCCCCATTAAGGATATGAAACTACAACAGGCAGGTGATGGGTGATATAACATAGCTATCTGAACCTAAAACCTGTCTCTTCATGTATAGTCCTTAAAACCAAAATCAATTTTTGTACTAAGTCTTTTGAAGACAACCAAAAATGCAGCTTTTATACCATAGACTACTAGTTGTAGTTCTTCCAGTGTGTCCTTTATTTTACATAGGTGATAACATGCTGCACGTTTGAATCTTCTCATAACAGTTCCCTACAGATATAATTTTGATGCTTCTGCTGATTTCATAGCACCATTTTACATCATTATTTAATAATGAAATGTGATAACATCCACTAGAAACACTTCACCTTATACCTTCAAAGCATATTAACTATTCTTTAAAAACATAAAGTTGCTTGTTTACTTGTTCTTTGTGTTGTAGGTGCAGCTCAAGGAAGATGATGACAACCAGAAGACATGAGCTAAGGTTTCTGTCCTATAAAAGATACAAAAAATACTCTCCATTTAGTTTTGTCTAATTTTTTAGTTTTCAGCATTCCGATTTAGGTTTCATGTTTTTGTATTCTTGATGATTCCTAGAATAGTACTACTATTGTGATGTTCATCTGTAAGGTGTTCTTGTTTGATGGCTGTGCTTTTTCTTTGTTTGGAATGAAGGAAGAGCATAAAATGGAGCAGATCTGTGACCCCTAAGGTCCAGCTCTTAAGTCTATGATCCTGTCATTTGAATTTTTTCATTCAAAGTCACTTACATCTTTTGCTTTCAAAAGGCAACCAGTAATGAAATTAGTTGTTGTAAATTATATATTTTAAAATAGCAACTTAAAAATTTTTGTTGTTGGGGGGAGGGAATGGAGAGTCATTTGCCAGAATCCATCTTTTCTTTAACTAGTTATTTTCAGTCTTAACTTTTGTTAAATAGGCCAGGTGCAGGGAAGATTAGCAAATAATTTACCTCCCAGTGATTCTTAATCTTTAATACTTATTTTAAGAAAGTATTCCATTAATGATCTTGAAATTTTCATACCAGCAGGATAATCAAAGATTATTTTTTCTTTCTCATCACAATTATAAAATCTAAGTGTTATATAGTAGTAGTAGGTGTGAAAAGCTTAGAGACAGGCATTTTAAACTTATTTTCCTCAGGCTCAAACTTACTTTTGCCAGAGACATTTAAATTAATAAAAATATTGAAGCTCTTTTATGAAGATCTTATCTATTTCAAGCTCCTACCAACCTCTGTAGTTATCCTTAACTTATAGCCATGCTAATTTCCCAATGTACTAATGGCTCACTTTTCATACTGATTGAAAAAATACCAGATTTTAGAAGATGATGTCACATATATCTGTTAGCATGTTCCTTAAGTAAAATTCAGGTTGTTCTTGATCATTTTAGTAATTATCTTTGAACCTGGGGCATTTTTATTGTACTGACAAATTAGCTTGTCAAATTGTCATGTAGAAGACATAAAATTTGTTGTTTCATTCCAACATTTGCTTTCCCCATACTCTGCTTTATCTGTACTTTATTTTCAGAGTATTTGATCAGAAGCACTGTGGCTCTGTAGGCTGATAACAAAATTTTTGTCATTAAAACAATCCTTTGCCTACTACAAATTTAGGACAAGGAATATATCCTGTACATTTTGTTATTGATAAAGATTAGAGCTGCTTCTTTTTTGAGGCATATTATGAAAATTAGAGATGTATACAGTACTATATTACCAAGTACCTAATCATACTCTACATGTGCCAGAGGCACGATTTTTAAACTTTTACTTCTGGATGGAATGTACTATACTATTTTACTGGAATAATCACCAAGTTCATTTGTCTTTACTGTGTCATAATGTATTCTTAAGTTAATTTATAAGTACTCTGCAGTCATTTTTGTAGGTAAAATAGCATGCTATTCCTTTCTTAATCTCTCTTTTCCCTCCGTATATAGGGTAAGTGACTATTCTTCAGAAGAACCTTTTGCATTTAAATGATCAAGATATGGGAGCCTGTTTCTCTGCAATGTTGAAGATACAACTTAATTATTTCATGGCATGTTGAACTGTAATAAGCATTAAGGAGCACATTTTCTTTGTTTACTTATTGGTCACTTGATGAAATGTGCCTCTCTTACTCTAGTTTTTTTTTTTTTTTCCCTCTCCATTTGAATTTGGTATTCTATATGCCTTTATTTTAGAAGGATGATTTTCAGAAACATTTCTAAACTGCTAAATGGCAAAAACATTGTTTTAAGTATTTGTGTTGTATGTTTTATTTCTTTTAATATACTTTTAAAATACTTGATTGTTTCCCACAGTATCAAAGGCATATGCTGTAACCTTATAAATTATTAATAAAATGCTTAGGTGTGCAAATAATGCTGTTTAGCTTTTACTATCTCAAAATAGCTTTCAAAGATAGAGCATATATATAAACCCTAAATCAGATCACAATAATTTTTTAGCATCAAGGAAAATACAGTACAAATTTCAAATACAGAAGTAATGTACAATTCTTTCATTAAAGGACACTCATTTGACAAGAGAAAGAAAATTGATTTCAGCATGCTTTTTTTGTTTTTTTATCTTTTTTTGGGGGGAAGGGGGCTAACTTTGATCTTGAGGTTGATGTGTGTTAGCTTTTTTTCCTAACTGGTCTTAGGTGTGCCAGGGAAAATGGTAAACTATTGGTTTAGAAATGGGTAGCCTACTGCCATGAGTGCTCAAAAAGCCTATTATGTGAAGGTTTGGTGATTGGAAAGGGAACTTAATCCACTGTTTATTTCCTACCCTTCACCCTAAGACTAAAATGAACAAATTTCTCAAACATTTTTGAGAATTTTAAGATACCTTATCAACCAAAGTTAGAATTCACCACTTCTTAATTTAGAATTATTTGTTCTATTTTCCAAATATTTAATGCAGTGGGCTACTATAAAACTGCATTATAGTACATAAAAATTGCTATGTTATTACTGTACTATTTCTATCATTTGCCATAAATATTCTGAGGCATTTAATCTTCCATATTTTGTAGCCAATTAAGTTTTAAAGTTAAGATTATAAGAAGTCTGTTTTGGAAGGATAGATTTCTTATCTCCAGTCTTGTTTGCATGCCTCTGAAATGAATTAAATGGGGAAAAAAAGCAACTTTTTTGGATACATCTTACAATAAGATGTAAGGTAAATGGAGTATCATATGAGAATGAAAATAAAATATTTCCAAGTTTTATAAGGACACAATGAAGACCCACTAATTGGAGCATCCCAAGGCTCTATTTAGTTTTGATTGTTTTGAAATTGATTATCCTGTCTTTGTTTTCTACATTTGATTCACTTACTGGTTTTCTTAGACCACTGTGCTTATTTAAATAGACTGTACTTGTATTGGAAGTAATCAGCTTTCAAAGAAAGGATAATTTCAGTTTTTTGGTCATTTAGCAAAATTATTTGTAAAGAATATCAACAAAAAAACAGAACTAAACTTCTTAAACTTTGAAAGACATGAAATTTTAAGTTAACAGTACAAATTTTGAGATTTCTTCTTTTATCAATTTGAACTGTATAACATCATAAGAGTTTCTGAAATAAATATGCTTCTCTGAAAATGCTCTTTTGTTTGTTTTTAAAAAGTGGGATTGATGATGACTGGGATTTATTTTTCCAGATTGAATCAAATGAGCTAGTTATTGTTTTCCTTATCTAAAAAGGAATTAACATCTACAGTACAAATAATGTAGGGGGGAAATTCTGAGAAGACTTAATTTGGGCGTTGAAAGCAGCAGATCAAGAACATTTGCAACCCTACAAAATGTATATATTATATGTATATTATTATAATATATATACAATATGTATCTATTAAATGTATACATATTATTTACATGAATCTTAAACAATTATAGGAAATCTACATCTTTCAGAGGAATAAGTATCAGGATGGGGATGTGACTTTACCCTTAACACACATTAACATTTATTAAGCAGCCAGGTCACAATTAAAATAACTGACTCCTGGCAAGTCACAGCTTCTGTCTGCTTCATTTATAAAATAGAAATGAGAGCACCTCCCTCCTAAAGTGATTGATTATAAAATATTAGGTAAAGGCTTTGCAAACATTGCAGGGCTATATAAATATCATTACTAATGGGACCCATTCCCATTCAGATTTGCCATAGGACCTATTCTGACCTATTCCTTTCACCTGGGCCAGATTGTCATCCCTTAGGAAAATATTCTCGGGGACTTGCTGACTGATACCTAACTCAGTGTAGACAGCCAATTCCCTGGTCATATTTAAACCTTCAGAATATAAGCTTGAAATCTTCGGTCTCAGGGTCCCTGCTGTGCCATTATGTCCTGCTTGATCTTCATATAAATACAGAAGTGGCCTGAAGTCATGCAGCATGGAAGATTTGGGTTCCTAGTGCTAAATGATAGAAGCTGTGATGGCAATTCTATATATTCAGCCTGCTGCAGGTAACTAAGACTTGAATGAATTGCTAATACGCTTTGATTGAGGGATTCCACAGGGGGAGTTCATACTCATAAACTTGTAGTTCCAGGCCACCTAAAATCTTATTCTAAAGTTTCATGGTGGCATGAAAATAACTGGTTTCTTGAAGGCTAAAGGCAACTTCCAATAGGTCTTAATTTAGTTGGAAATGCTAAATGAATCCAGATAAAGTGGGATTTTAAAAAGGCTCATCAATGTATTGGCCAGAGCAATTTAATCAGATAATGAGGTATAGAGGGTCGTGCAATGCATGCTATTGGGAGAAGTATCAGCATATAAAATGGGCTATAAAAGTCATAACTGCCTCTATAATACAAATCATTTTATATCTGTTTTTTGAAAATATTTCAGTTAATTCCCCTCCCCCCATATATGAAAGAAATTCCCATGTTGGCAGTCTTTGCAAAGTAAAAATTTCAGAAATTTTGAATACAAAATCTCATTTACTGACGTTTTTCTCATATAGTTATAGTCAAGGTAGAGTTTTTCAAATTGAGGCAATTTTGAAAGTCAATTGCTAAATTATAAATTAGTAATTAAGAAAAAAAAGTTGGTGTGATATTCCAAATGAAGGGAATAGAAAAGCTAATAACTACCATCACTTCTTACATAGAAGGATTTTTCTTGTCACTGCTGTTGGATTACAGCATTTTAAGACTAGATAAGACCTTTGAGGCCATTCAGAACAATCTCTTTAATAAAAGGCAAAAAGCCTGGTTACATCATTATACATTCAAGATGGCCATTCAGTCACATTGCTTTTGATAAAGATATCTTTGAAAGCATCTCTTACACAGGCATTGTTGCATAATCTGGATGCCATTCTAATATTTTTCTAAAATCTATACCCTTTGGATCTTAATTTTCAGTTTGGAACAATGTAACACAAATTTGCTCCCTGTTCTATGATAGTCCTTTTAAGTATTGAAAAGTTGAAATCAAAACTGCTGAAAATTTACATGTAAATTCATATATGATCTGGTACACATAAGAGTTTTATATGTAGCAATGAGAGAAACATTAGAAATAATAACCAAGCTGTGGTTTGGTGGTAGGAAGAACAGAATTTAATTTAAAAATTGTTTGAGTACCCACTATATGCATACTATATCAAGTGCTGTGGGAAATAAAGTGAAATAAGACACACTGTTATTTCATGATTCAATCTTCTCTACAGAGGCAGCAGCCAAGGTTAGCAAAAATCCTGTCTGAAAATTACCGTATGTCTCTAGGCAAATCATTCAACAGGACAATCTGGACAATCTACAAAATTTCTGAGCAGCATTGGTGGAAAAATTAAAAGGGATGGTTTTCCTACAATGATTAAATCACAGTTTCTTTTTCCTAATGTGCCTGTGAAACAAGTGGACCTAATTTCAGATCTTTTTGATTGATCCTCTAGCATCCTTTTTAAAAGTACTTGACAAGGCCCAGGAAATAAAAATAAGTCTTCAAAAGGCATAAGTACATGGTATTATTAATTTAGCCCTTGAGTTAGTAACCACTTTAGCTTTAATTGCTAATATGAACTCCCTGAAATACATAGGCAAAGGACAGGTATGAAAGAAGGAAGGATAAAAAGGAATGAGTGAAAAAAAATAATTGTGGTTAGGGCTGGAACTCTGGAAAAGTATACTTGAAACAAGGATAAAGTTTTAACTCAGTGGAATCATTCTCTAGTTCACACATATTTAGTATACTATAATGATGCAATTGTAATAAGGCTGTAAAGGCTGAGAGAACTAGGGACAAGGTCAGTCAAATCAGTGAACAGACTGAAGGAGTTAAACTGGGAAAAACTAAAGGAGACAGTAAACTATCCTGCTAAGACTTAAGGCCCATCCGAAGGACCTCCAGAAAGCTAGCCTGGACACTACATAATTGGAATAAGGAAATTTTTTTTTTTTTTTTAAGTTGCTGTAAGAGGAGATGGTAGAGTATCACCAAAAATTGCTATTATAATACCAGTATATATTACATATATTCCTTTTCAAACAAAACAAATGAATATTCCAATGAAATAATTAGCAGTACAATTAAAGACAATTATTCAATTTATTGATGTTTGATGTAATTACACTGGAAAACAGTCACAGCAAAAGGACAGTATAGAATTTGGTTTTCTCAGTAAAAATGTTTCTTGGTGACAAAACAAAGATTTCTTAAATCTGTCATCATTAAAACTCCCACTTTTATGTGAAGACAAAGTAATTTTCACAAGATTTACTTCACATCAAATAATCTTTGGGGTTTAAGTTTGAACTATCTCTAACTGGGAGTGAGAAATCAGATTTCAATCGGTTTGGTGGGCTAGGTTTGTTCCCAATGAGAATAAAGACAGAAAAAAAAGGTTATTTTTGGTCAACATGTGAACACTTCTCACATTTAGCTGTAGATGAAGGAGATAAACAATGCCTCTTCTGAACATGTAATGGTCTATTTACAGCTATATTTTTCCGATAAAGTTTCTTTTTGCTTCTTGATGGTTTGCCTTCTTGTGCCTCAGGCAAAAAAAGAGAGAGGGATGTAACAGGTATCGGAGACTTTGGCTGTAGACATCTTGTTGAAACCATTTTAACCAATGGTTGAGTTGCTTGAGCAATGGAATGGCTTGACGTGGGCCTGGATGAAACTTCTTGGCATGGACTTAAAGAGGAACCTTTGGGGATTTTAAAGTCATCATAAGTAGCAATGATCTGTTTTGTAGTAGAAGAGCTTCTGATAGATGGTGGTCTGGAATTCCACTTATATTTACCACCATTGTTCCAACTGCATTTTGAAGTATTCTGCTCAAGTTTGCAAAAATTAGTGTTTTTTCTTTTTTCTCTATTTTTATCTGTACAAGCTGTCTGAAGGGGCACAGATTCAGGATATCTTGCTGGCTTCTGTTTGGATGAACCTTTGGATGAACTGGGCCTTTCAGTAATGACTTGAGTAGAGCAATTGGCTGGTATCTTTGGCTTTTCCTTTTGTATAGTTAGATGCTGTATCCTTTCCATCTCCAATAAACGACCTATCAATTGCTCAATGGAACTTTCTATAGGATCTAATGCCACTTTCCAATTTTCAGATTTTGAGAAGGCCAGTTTGTGCAAGTCTATAGTATTAAAAGGTGGTGGGAGAAAATCAGGATATGAAAATACTTCACTTGGCTGTTCTAAAAATGATTCTTCAAAGTCTTCTATTACTTCTGGCTTTAAGTTTAGGTCCATCTTTTTAAAGTAAGTGAGTAATGTATCACTTACTTTTTCATTTTCTGATAAATCACTTTCGTCAGTAAGATTTTCTTCTATGCTGCTATTCCCATATTTCGTGTTCCAATTTGAAGCAGATAAAGTTTCACCATTATTGCTTTCTATAGCTAGATATGAGTTACTCTGAGATTCACTTCTATCTTTACAAAAGTCTCCATCAGCATAAGGCCAGCAGAGACTTAATGGCATGTCTTGTTGTAGTCCAGAGTAAGAACTAGCTTGCTTGTCAACTGAAGCATCTGTTAGTGAATGGTTCAGAGTGAAGAGCCTTAGAGGATTACTATTTATATTAAAGCCACTTTCCATTGAAGATTTTTGGAAATCCCTTCAAAAAAATTAGATTTATTTACTAGAGTTAGAATGCTATAGAAATGAACAAAGTAACATAAGTGATAAAATTTGAAGACTGACAAATAGCTATTTTGAATTTTAACTATAGAAACCTATAGAGAAGATGATAACTTTAAGAATCCTTAATAATTATCTATGAACTAAACTAAGTATTCTGAGTTAAGTTACCAATCAATTATTAAACCATATTTCTATCTAAAGGCCAGGACTTATTTTGCATAAATATGCAAGGTAAAATTATTTTCAGTTCTAATTACATCTCATATTAAAGGCATGACAAATTATTTTTAAATTAATTTAAGCACATTCTAGATTAGGGCAGATTAGAGATTACAAAAGTCTATCTACCCCCTCCCCCCACCAGAAGCATCATAACCATAGTACCTTTCCTATTCATTTATATATAATAATAATAATAATAATAGCTCACATTTATATAAGTGCTCTAAGATTTACAAATCTGGCAAGGTAAGAAATATGACTCACAATCCCAATTTTCCAAATGAGGACACTGAGCCTCAGAGAAAAGGCTTACCCAGTTTCATATGGCTAATAAGTGTCACAGTTGTAACTAAAATCTCAGGTCTTCTAATTGCAAAACTAAATGTAAATTGCTATATAAATGTCAGCTATTATTTATTAGAAGGAGCAACATCACATTTCACATCTAATCCAAATTCCTGTCTGATCATAAAGGCTTCTCTATCTTCCTCAATCTTCCCAATTTCACCAACTTAATTGCTTGTTATTCACCGACACACATCCACCACAGCCTTTCACATTTGCTGGCTCCCCTAGAATCGCAGAAGAGTAAGAGCTTAGAAGGTACATCAGAGGTCACATTGTATCCTTTCTAATAACTAAATTATAATAACGCTGACAAATGTTCAACTAGTTTGGGCTTAAAGATTTTCTCCCAAAGCAGCACATTCTATTTTAGATAACTCTCATTCTAAGAAAGATTTTCTATATATTGAACAGAAACTTGCCTCTCTAACTTTTACCTACTGATTCTTGGGGTTACATAACATTCTTTTTGGGGTTACATAACACAATCTCTAATTCTACAAATCTTTCTAATATCTGAATCTTTTCCTCTAGGCTTTAACATTCTCAGTTCTTTCAAATGACATTTATATGACATGTTTTTGAATATATGTATCCTCAACCTGTCACTATTCTTTCAAGTCCTTGGGAAAGTCCAGAATGAAACTCCTATATATGTGGTCTGACCAGGACTATAACCTGCTCTGGTATATGACAGAGTCTTTCATCCAGTCCTTTGCACCAGCTATTATTTCTCCCAATAAAATACATAGTTCCCTCTTTTTACCCACTGAGTTTCCATTCTTCAAAATCTGGTTCAACTATATCTTCTAAAAGGTATCCCCTAACTTATCTTGACTTATTTCAATCACTAAAGTACACTGTTTTACATATGCCTCACCATATCAAAGTAGAGTATGATGCTTTTAAAGTATTTTTAAGACCACCTTCTATGCCATGTACTTTTATGTATTTTTGCATAAATACCACACATATCCCTTTTTCCCATGGATTTAATTCCCACTTTAGCTTTAATATCTAAATCACAGAATTTAGATCTGGAAAACCAAAGCAGCAAGGAATAAAAGAAAGGCAACAATACTGGACTCGAATTCACATTCACATTCCAAATTTTGCCATTTACTAGCTACATGATGATGAGAAAGCCAGTTAAATTCTTCAACCCTCAATTTCCTCATCTGTGAAATGGGGATAATTCATATGTTACCTACTCCACAGAGTTGTTTGTAACAGTATTTTACAAACCACAAATCAGTAAACAAGTGTGAATTGTTAATATTTAGTCCACAAACAGATGAGGAAAGGAAGACATGGGTGACATGTCAAATTATATAGCATGTTAATCCCAGAACCAAAACCACAACTCAGATTAGGGATTTTTAAAAATAGGCTATACGACATTAGGGATGTATCTGCTTTCCTAATTCAAGGAAAAGTATAAGTGTTTTTAATACATTAAGAAGAGAGGAAGAAAAGTACTATGCAATCACAATTAAGAAAAATAGGGCATTATATTTAAAAATTTCTTGGCAAAAATGGCATATCATACTGTCAAATAAAAGAGGAGGCTTCAGAAGGAAGGAAGATGCAGGAAGTGAAAAGCTTCTTAAAAATATGTGTCTGAGAATAGGATATAGAATCCTGGTACAAAGACTTAAAATACTTACAATGGGTCAACAAACACTGATAAAATACATGTTTTTTCCTTTATTTGAATGGCTTTAAACAGAAAAAGCAGCAGGAGGCCAGAAAGCACCAATTATAATTCTGAATATAAGAATAACAGTAAAGAGGCCCAACATTCAAAGGAATCTATAATCAAGAAAAAAAAAACTGGCAATGAAATCCACAGCTTCAGCTATTTATAAGTGAATGCAAAAAATATGGGTGATCAACAGGGTAAACTAGCAACCCTGATGGAGACAAATTTAAAACACATATGCTATCCTTAAGACTGAGTGGGATTAGACTTATTACTGTAACATGACTATAGAAAGATAAAAAATTCTTCTATAGCTATACATCCAGATCCTCACACAATGCTTGGCACACTGTGGGCCCTAATGGACTGAATATTTAGTTCAAAAGGAGTAAAAAAAGAAAGGAACAGCAAAGTAGCACTGAATATTGAGGAAATAAACACAAAGTAAGAAAATCCAAGAACCAGAGAAAAGAGGGGAAAATGGAAAAAAGAATAATGTAGAGAAGATCCACAGGAAAAAAAAGTGATACTATTGTGGGAGTAAATTTTATAGACTCCTTGGAAAAAAAAAAACAGAAAAGGAATTCAGGAAACATAACAAATCGGATGCTGAGCTGGCTTATCTTAATGATGAAAAACTTTACATCTATTCACTTCACAAAAAAGCAGAAACTTAATGGTTATTTCTTCAAAATAAAAGAAGCAAGAAAAAAGTTACAATGCTGAATCTTAATCTAACCAATAAGGAAAAAACTGCTCATGTCAAAATTATGGTAACTTTTTTTTTTTTTTTCCTCTGAGGCAATTGGGGGGGTAAGTGACTTGCCCAGGGTCGACACACAGCTAGAATATGTTAAGTGTCTGAGGCCAGTTTTGAAGTCAGTTCCTCCTGACTTCAGGGCTGGTGCTCTATCCACTGTGCCACTTAGCTGACCCTTATTATTTTAACTTAAAAAGAAACTGACCACCCCATCTTAGAAACAGTGATGCAGGAAAAGAAAGGTAGACATAGTCTGACATGTACTCTAGGTTTATGGAAGAACATATGTGAAACAGTTCAGAGGCAAGAACCCACAGTCTAATATTACATCAATCCAAAAATGAGAAACTCAAAAATTAAATGTCTATAAAACATGATTCTGAAGGGGGAAAAGGATAGCTACCTAAGGAGACAAATGTACATAAAAAAATTCAAGTTGAAAATTCAAGATAAGCGATATTGGTAAGAGTGCTTCTTAGCAATCAGTCCTCAAAGTGGTCAAGTCACCAAGCCCCGATGAACTATTACATAGTACTGAAAAACCTGGAAGTTATGGTTGCTGAGTCACTGTCAGTGAGATCTATGTTGCCACTATAGTTTTATATTATCTCAGTTTAAAACTGGAAAGAATTTCAAAGACCATGGAGTCTAATCCCTTCATTTTACAGAAAAGGAACTTAGGCATAGAGATTCGTTAAGTGATTTGCTCATGATCACAGAGTGGAAGAACCAAGATTTTAATCTAGATCTGTTGACTTAAAATCCAGCATTATTTATGCTATACCACAAAGATTAGACTGTAACAGCAACTGTTGAAAGAGTAGAAAACTCTGTCTTGTAGTAGTGGAGTAGAACTGGTGTAGAATATTGAAAATACTGTCTGACAGCTACTTGTCCATCTATCCCTGTCTGTAGAGGAAGCTGGTAACCTCTTTGCTCTGAAGGCAGACCCTAAAGGCTTTAAAAAAGTGAGTAAAAAAGCAAAGTGAGTTCTAACTATAGATAGCTTCTATACAGAAAGAGAGCAGGTTTCCAACCCTGAGGAGACTAATAGCAGACAGTCTCCAGACAAAATCCCAAAGGGGGATATAATCTGATCCCCTTCACGCAAGGCTCTCCTAGAAGAAATTATAAAAGATCTTAAAAGAGAGCTAGAAGAAAAATGGGGAAAGGAAAGAGAAGCTCTGCAAGAGAGCATGGAAAAGGCATATAGCTCACTAAAAGAAAGATTTGATAAAGTGGAAAAAGAAAACAACTTCCTGAAATGTGAACTGGAAAGAAAAGAACTCTCAGGGAAACCGAATTTGTGAATTGGAAAAGATAAAGAACTCTCAGAAAAATAGGATTTGTGAATTGGGGGAAAAAAATAGCTCAGTAAAAAAAAAAAATTTAGTGAAATATAGCAAAACAACTCATTTAAAAACTCAATTGGATATATATAAAAAGAAAAAAAGCTAATGAAGAAAATTACTCATTAAAAATCAGAATTGAACAAATAGAAATGAATGATTCCTTGAGATATTAAGAATCAGTCAAGCAAAACCAAAAAATGAAAAAATAGAAAAAATTGTTAAATATCTACTTGGAAAAACAACAGATCTGGAAAATATATCTAGGAGAGATAAGCCAAGGATTATTGGACTTATGATAAAAAAAATAGCCTAGATACTATTTTATAGGAAATCATCAAAGAGAACTGCCCAGATGTAATAGAATCAGAAGGTAAAATAAGCATTGAAAGAATTCATTAAACATCTTCTGAAAGAGACCCCAAAATAAAAACTCCATGGAATATTGTGGCCAAATTTCAGAACTATCAGACTAAGGAAAAAATATTACAAGTAGACAGAAAAAAAACAATTCAAATACCAAGGAGCCACAATAAGGATCTCTCAGGATCTAACTGCTTTCACATTAAAGGATTGAAGGGCCTGGAATCTGATATTCCAAAAGGCAAAAGAACTTGGAATGCAGCCAAGAATAATCTACCCGGCTAAGCTGAGCATTTTCTTCCATGGAAGAAGATGAACATTCAATGAAACAGGTGAATTCCATTTATTCCTAATGAAAAAACCAGAGCTAAACAAAAAGTTTGACCTCCAAATATAGGATTCAAGAGAAGCATAAAAGATAAAAAGAACTCTTGAGAATTATATTTCTGTTATGGGCATTTATAAAGAGCACATGTATAATTTGATTTTACTGTTATAATGCAAAAAAAGGGAAGTAAAAGTAGAAAGGGGAGATAAAAAGAGGGAAATTACATCCCACAAATAGGCAAAGGAAATCTATCATATCTGAGGGAAATTAGGGACGGGGAAGAACATTGTGTGAATCTTACTCTCATCAGATTTGGCTCAAAGAGAAAATAACTGACATGTTTATTTTACAAAGAATTCTCTCTCACGTCATTAAAAAGTGGGAGAGGAAAAGGGAAAAGGAAAAGAGTAATAAGGGAAAGGTATAAGAAAGAGGAAGGGACTCAAAGGGGGTGGGAAGGATTCTAAAGAGCTGCATGACGCAAGTGGGGCCCATAAGTTTAATACTGGGGGGGCGGTAAGGGAGGAAAGAAAAAGAAAAGCATAATCTGGGGATAATATGATGGTAGGAAATACAGAATTAGTAGTTTTAACTGTAAATATGAATGTGATGAACTGTCTCATAAAGTGGAGGTGGATAGCAGACTGGATCAAAAGCCAGAATCCTACAATATGTTGTTTACAGGAAACATATTTATTTATTTATTTTATTTATAATTTTTTTTTCATAGTATATATGCATGAGTAATTTTTTTTATAATATTATCCCCTTGTATTCATTTTTCCAAATTATCCCCTCCCTCCCTGTACTCCCTCCCCTTGATGACAGGCAATCCCATACATTTTATATGTGTTACAATATAACCTACATACAATATATGTGTGTAAATTCCATTTTCTTGTTGCACATTAAGTATTAGATTCCGAAGATATAAGTAACCTGGGTAGATAGACAGTAGTGCTAACACTTTACATTCACTTCCCAGTGTTCCTTCTCTGGGTATAGTTATTTCTGTCCATCATTGATCAACTGGAAGTGAGTTAGATCTTCTTTATGTTGAAGATAACAGGAAACATATTTAAAGCAGGGAGATAGAGTAAAGGCAAAAGACTGGAGCGGAATCTATTATGCTTCAGATGAAGTCAAAAAAGCAGGGGTAGCCATTCTGATCTCAGATCAAGCAAAAGCAGAAACTGATCTAATTAAAAGAGATAAAGGAGGAAACTATATCTTGCTAAAGGGTAGCATAGACAATGAAGCAATATCAATACTAAACTTATATGCATTAAGTGGTATAGCATCTAACTTCCTAAAAGAGAAGTTAAGAGAGCTGCAAGAAGAAATAGACAGCAAAAGTATAATAGTGGGAGATCTCAATCTTGCACTCTCAGAATTATATAAATCAAGCCACAAAACAAATAAGAAAGAAGTTAAAGAGGTAAATAGAATATTAGAAAAGTTAGGTATGATAGATCTTTGGAGAAAATTGAATGGAGACAGAAAGGAGTACACTTTCTTTTCAGCATTTCATGGAACCTATACAAAAATTGACCATATATTAGCACATAAAGACCTCAAGATTAAATGCATAAAGGCAGAAATAGTAAATGCATTCTTTTCAGATCATGATGTAAAAAAAAAAAACAAAAAAAACTACATTCAACAAAAAGCTAGGGGTAAATAGACCAAAAAGTAATTGGAAACTAAATAATCTCATCCTAAAGAATGAATGGATGAAACAGCAAATCATAGACATAATTAATAATTTCACCCAAAAGAATGATAACTATGAGACAACATATCAAAATTTGTGGGATGCAGCCAAAGCAGTAATAAAGGAAACTTTAAATCTTTAGAGGTTTATTTGAATAAAATAGAGAAAGGAAAGATCAATGAATTGGGCTTGCAACTTCAAAAGCTAGAAGAAGAGGCAAATTAAAAAACCCCAATTAAATACTAAACTTGAAATTCTAAAATTAAAAGTAAAAAATTATTGAATTAATAAATAAAACTAAGAGTTGGTTCTAGGAAAAAACCAACAAAATAGATAAACCCTTAGTAAATCTGATTAAAAAAAAGGAAAGATGAAAATCAAATTGTTAGTCTTAAAAATGAAAAGGGAGAACTTTCCACTAATGAAAAGGAAATTAGAGCAATAATTAGGAGTTACTTTGTCTAACTTTATGCCAATAAATTTGATAACCTAAATGAAATGGATGACTTGACTACCTTCAAAAATATAGGCTTTCCAGATTAACAGAGGAGGAAGTAAATTGTTTAAATGGTCCCATTTTAGAAAAAGAAATAGAACAAGCTATTAATCAATTCCCTAAGAAAAAATCCCCAGGACCAGATGGATTTACATGTGAATTCTACCAAACATTTAAAGAACAATTAACTCCAACGTTATATAAACTATTTGAAAAAATAGGGAATGAAGGACTCCTACCCAAATTCCTTTTATGACACAGACATGGTACTGATACCTAAACCAGGTAGTCTGAAAAGAAAGAAATTATAGACAAATCTCCCTAATGAATATTGATGAAAAAAAATCTTAAATAAAATATTAGCAAAAAGATTACAGAAAAACATCCCTAGGATAAAACACCATGACCAAGTAGGATTTATACCAGGAATGCAGGGCTGGTTCAATATTAGGAAAACTATTAGCATAATTGACTATATCAATAACCAAATTAAAACCATGTGACCATCTCAATAGATGCAGAAAAAGCCTTTGATAAAATCCAATATCCATTCCTATTAAAAAACACTTGAGAATATAGGAATAAATGGACTTTTCCTTAAAATAGTCAGTAGCATCTATTTAAAACCATCAGCAAGCATCATATGTAATGGTGATAAACTGGAACCATTTCCAGTAAGATCAGGAGTGAAACAAGGTTGCCCACTATCACTATCACCATTACTATGCAATATTGTATTAGAAATGCTAGCTTTGGCAATAAATGTTGAGAAAGAGATTAAAGGAATTAAAAGTAGGTATAATGAGGAAACCAAATTTTCACTCCTTGCAGATGATATGATGGTATACTTAAAGAAATAATCCACAACTTTAGCAAAGTTGCAGGATACAAAATAAACCCACATAAACCATCAGCATTCTTGTATATCACTAACAAAATCCAACAGCAAGAGATACAAAGAAAAATTCCATTTAAAGTAACTGCTGATAGTATAAAATATTTGAGAATCTATCTGCCAAGGGAAAATCAGGAACTATATGAGCAAAACTACAAAACATTTTCCATACAAATCAAGTCAGATTTAAATAATTGGAAAAATATTAAGTGCTCTTAGGTAGGTCAAGCAAATATAATAAAGATGACAACTCTACCTAAACTAAACTATTTATTATTTAATGCTATCCCAGTCAGACTCCCAAAAAACTATTTTAATGACCTAGAAAAAATAACAAAATTCATCTGGAAGAACAAAAGGTCAAGATTTTCAAGGGAACTAATGATAAAAAAAAAAAAAATGAAGGTGGCCTAGCTGTACCAGATCTAAAACTATATTATAAAGCAGAGGTCACCAAAACCATTTGATATTGGCTAAGAAATAGACTAGTTAATCAGTGAAATAGGTTAGGTTCACAGGCCAAAATAGTCAATAACTTTAATAATCTAGTGTTTGACAAACCCAAAGACCCCAGCTTTTGGGATAAGAATTCACTGTTTAACAAAAACTGCTGGGAAAATTGGAAATTAGTATGGCAGAAACTAGGCATTGACCCACACTTAACACTGTACACTAAAATAAGGTGAAAATGGGTTCATGATCTAGGCATAAAGAATGAGATTATAAATAAATTAGAAAAACATAGTATAGTTTACCTCTTAGACCTGTGGAAGAGGAAGGAATTTATGACCAAAGAAGAACTAGAGATCATTATTGATCACAAAATAAATAATTTTTATTATATCAAACTGAAAAGTTTTTGTAGAAACAAAACTAATGCAGACAAGATTAGAAGGGAAGCAATAAACTGGGAAAACATTTTTACAGTTAAAGGTTCTGATAAAGGCCTCATTTCCAAATTATATAGAGAATTGACTCTATAAGAAATCAAGCCATTCTCCAATTGATAAATGGTCAAAGGATATGAACAATTTTCAGATGATGAAATTGAAACTATTTCCATTCTTATGAATGTTCCAAATCACTATTAATCAGAGAAATGCAAATTAAGACAACACTGAGATGCCACTACACACCTGTAAGATTAGCTAGAATGACAGGGAAAGATAATGCAGAATGTTGGAGGGGATGTGGGAAAACTGGGACACTGATACATTGTTGGTGGAATTGTGACTACATCTAGCCATTCTGGAGAGCAATTTGGAACTATGCTCAAAAATTTATCAAACTGTGCATACCCTTTGATCCAGTATATATATATATTATTTAACTTATACTTTAACATATTTAACATATATTGGTCAACCTGCCATCTGGGAGAGAGGGTGGGGGGAAGGAGAGGAAAATTAGAACAAAAGGTTTTGCAACTGTCAATGGTGAAAAATTACCCATGCATATATCTTGTAAATAAAAAGCTATAATAAATAAATAAATAAATTAGAAGAACATAATATAGTTTACTGCTCAGACCTATGGAGGAGAAAGGAATTTGTGACCAAAGAAGAACTAGAGATCATTGTTGATCACAAAATAGAAAATTTTGATTATATTAAATTAAAAAAACTATTTCTAAGTCTGATTTTTCTTGTGCAGCAAAATTACTGTATGGATATATATACATATATTGTATTTAACATATATCCTTCCACACAGCTGCCAAAGCAATTTTCCTACAACAGGGTAATTTCCCTGTTCAATAAACTCCAGTAGCAACTTGATCCAGTAGATAGAATATAAATTTCTCTATTTAGCACTTAAAATCCTCTATAACATGACCAATTTCTCCTTTTTTCTCAAGCCTTATTATAGAATAATCTACTTCTATAGCATACTATTTTAGTAAAAACAAACTGGCCTTCTTTGGGTTCCTGTCACACAATAATTGATCTCCTATCTCTATAACTTTTATAGCCCATTCCCTATGCCTGAAATGGACTTTCCTCACCTTAACTTTTAAAAATTCTTAGTTTTCTTCAAAACTCAGTTCATGTACTACCTGATAAAAATCCTTCTTTAAACTGTGCATACTCTTTGATCCATCAGTGTTACTACTGGGCTTATATCCCAAAGAGAACTTAAAGAAGGGAGAGGGACTGTATGTGCAAGAATGTTTGTGGCAGCCCTTTTCGTAGTGGCCAGAAACTGAAAATTGAGTGGATGCCCATCAACTGGAGAATGGCTGAATAAATTGTGGTATATGAATATTATGGAATATTATTGCTCTGTAAGAAATGACCAGCAGTATGACTTCAGAAAGGCCTGGAGAGACTTAAATGAACTGATGCTAAGTGAAATGAGCAAGACCAGAAGATCATTATATACTTCAACAACAATACTATATGATGATCAATTCTGATGGATGTGGCTCTCTTCAACAATGAGATGAACCAAATCAGTTCCATTTGTTCAATAATGAAGAGAACCAGATACACCCAGAGAAAGAACTCTGGGAAATGAGTATGAACCACTTGACATAGCATTTCCAATCCCTCTATTTTTGTCCATCTGCATTTTTGATTTCCTTCACAGGTTAAGTGTACGTTATTTCAAAGTCTGATTCTTCTTGTGCAGCAAAATAACTGTATTGATATGTATATATATATATATTGTATTTAACACATAGTTTAACATATTTAACATGTATCAGTCTACCTGCCATCTGGGGGAGGGGGTGGGGGAAAGGAGGGGAAAAAATAGAACAAAAGGTTTTGCAATTGTCAATGCTGAAAAATTACCCATGCATATATCTTGTAAATAAAAAGCTATAATAAAAAATAAAAGAATAATAAAAAAAGAAAGAATCCTTCTTGATCCCGTCAGCTACTAAGTGGTCCCTCTCCCCACCAATTACTTTTTATTTATTTTATATATAAACATGCTTAATATATCCATATTTGTTTTATTCTATACAACTAAAGCTCCATGAGAGCAGGGATCATTTTTAAAAAAAAATCTTTATTATCCCCATTGCTTTGCACATAGTAGGGAATTGTTGATTATCTGAGTTTCAGGTCCTGGATTAGGTCCCAAAAGTGGGAGTATTAATATCTGATGCACTACTCCCGGACTAAGTCTAAACTACCAACAATCTTTTCCCTGGTAGGAACATGCAGCTAGCATGGAGGGCAACAGACAGAAATGTGGTTGAAAATATTTAACAATCTGCCCTCAAAAAAAAAATGACAGATATACTTTTAACCTTAATTTGAATTAGCATATTTTTCCATTCTATTATTAAGTCTTGACAATAAAACAATATATGTCAAACCAAATTTATATGGTTTGTCAGTTTCTTGAAGTATTAATGCTCACATAGCAAACTGAATAATTGGCTCAGCAGAGAGTTCAGGAGGTCACAGCATCCTTCCTTCCTTCACCCTTTTTAAAGCTCTGTTGCAGTAAGCTGAGATGGGACAGTAATGACTCCAGGCAGTTGTTTGGTGGAAAAGAGGCTAAAGGAACTCATATACAAAGCTATCCTGACTGCTCTAATGATGCCTGATTTTGTCATTCAAATAACACTTGGCAATTGTTAAAGAACTCAATAAATATGAATAGTAATATATTAATAAATTTGGGGTTGGTAAAATCATATTATATGAGAATCTCTTCTATTGAGAGAAAGGATGTTAAATTCTAAAAGTAAAGAGATCCTTTAGCTAGAAAGGAAATCACAGGGTCTTAAAAAAAAGGGTAAGAGTCTAGATGAAGTATGATGCTAAAACATTTTAACTTGTTCTGAAAATAGAATCAACATGCTATGAAGGTGAATAACAACTTAACTTTCTTTTCCAAAAATTTTCACCTCAGTTTATATTGGGAAATTTAATTCTATAGGAACATACCTTTATAACTGTAATGAAAGTCAATGTGAAGAAAGGATTTGCTTTACATCTAAGAATGCATCTTTTACAAAAAATGAAAGATAAACATTAGTGGAGACCCTAGTTTTTACTTATCTTTGCAATAGAAAAAATTTTTATTTTATTGTTTAAATTTTATTTTTATTATTTTTTCTATAAGGCAAATATCTCAATATCACTAATGACATGTAATTGTAAGAATAATTATAAATTGATTATTACAAAGTTAATGATAAAACATCCCTTGTATGTCCTTCTAGAACTAAAATTTACTCTTGTGAAATGTTTGAATGATATTAAAAGCTTCAAAAGATACTCAATATTATCTGATCTGCAGATAAACAAGTCACAGACAAAATTTTGATTGGCACAAAGTGTCTTAATTAGTAATTAAAGAAATGATTTGCCATTAGAACAAAAGCAGCTAATTATATTCACATTTTCTCTATCATCATAAACAAACAATACCTTCAACTATCATACTGAAAAGCACCAGTTAACATTGAAGCCACATGAAAAATTTTATCTTATTTGTCTAGAATGAGAGATAAGAAAGTTCTTATAATAAGTAGGTGAGATCATTTAATCATGATTCCGGTTATGCCAATATGTGTTTTAAAAAATAATTCTGACAAACATCAGCAAATTTAAAAGCAAAGTCAAAAATTTAGAGAAAAATCCAAAATAAAATACATAGCTTCTACCAAAGAAAAATGTTTTCAGGAATAATCATCATTTTTAAAGTAACACTAATAATGACATGAAAAGAACAAAGACTGTGTGGCAGAATCTTGATATTAATGTGGAGAATAAGTATACTTATTTTGGCTTTTTATTTACTAAGCTAGTTAGAAATATTAATACTACTGAACTCTTCATATAAAAAAATGCAGTAATACGATTTTCCTGATGCTTATAAATCCAGCTTTCCTCAATCTAACATAAAAACTACACATCAAATCTGTCTGAAATTTTTTGAAAATTTCATTTTTTCTATTAAAATGGAGGGAAAGTATTATTTTTTGGACATATAAGTCAGTTATGTTGGTCCAATCTTAAAAAAACAAGCACTGAAAATTCATTTTAAACATTCTATTAAGTTTGTCTCCTGCTATTAGGTTGGGGGAGGGGATAATTCTTAAATACTGACTCAAATACTGACCCTTGCAATGAAACTTGTCTTTCTGTAATAGCTTATCCCCAACTCCAACTTAATAAATTATAATTCCCTATCCCCAGAATAAAATTCAACTTTTGGAACATTTCATTACAGGGCACTTTAAGTCTCTCAAAATGAAAATTCTTATCCATCAATAAGCTCCACTGCTTTGACAGCAGCCCTCCACCTAACAGGATCTCTACTTGTTGGGCATACACATTAACAATATATTTTAATTGTCACCATGGATGACAAGTTGTGATGTGACAGTAACAGAAGGCTTACTACAGCTTACCTTTTTTTTTTTTTTCCCCTTCTGGTAACTCTAATACCATCCATTGACCACAAAGGGAGATAATTTATTTAGACAGCTGTTAACTATGGGGATGAATGTCACTTTTTCAGAACCAGTGAAGACTTTGAAATAAACCTTCTTGATCTAAAACATTCCTCTTAAAATGATAGTATATTTTTTCTTCTCTTCAGACATACACACATATTATACATGTAAATTGTATGCTTATATATGTATAAGTGAAAGAACACATATTAGTGTCTACAATGAGGAAGTCGATTCATGAAATCTGCTGTTCAGTGCTCTATTTCTAGAAACAGAAATTTAAATAGTACTTTCATTTAGTCATCACTCACTAATGCTGAGATTCAAAAGGATGCCAAAAGTGAGCTGAAAAATGTAAGACAAGAGAAGTGAAATAGCACAACTTGTTCAGTGACATCATCAGAAGATAACCTGACCTATCCAATAGCCTAAGTGACTAGATGGATTAGTCAGAATGTGAGAGAAGAGGCAACCCTATCACAACTGTGCAGTAAATCAAATACTGTCAAACATACATTAAAACATTATACTTGACAGTTAATTCTTAATTATTCACACATGGAGTATCATATGACTTTCCTATTACCGAAAGGAACATTTTTTTTTGTGATGTTCTACTGGAAAAGGAAGATTTGAATCAGAAGATCTGGATGTGAGTCCTGAGTCACAATTTCTCTGAGCCTTAGTTTTCTTATCTATAAAATGGGGGCAGCACTTCACAGTATTATTTTGGAAAATATTTTCTGTGTACCATATAAAATGCCTTATAAATATGAGCTATTATTTTTATCCATACTAATATGCTTTCCTCCTCCAGTTAAAAACTTAGTAATCAGTAGAAAGCTTTGAAACATTACATATCTTGAAGATTTCATATTTAATTAGCTAGCTCATCTAAAAAAGTAATGTTGCTTCATTTGATTTAGCTTTGAATAATATTTCTCTTACCGATTCTCCACAGTTATTGCTTCATTATGAGGGTAGCTCCAGAACTGAAACATCCCTGATTTACTATTGTTCTGATAACAAAAAATTAGCATTTTAAAAACAGCCAAAATGCAAAACAAAATTAAAACATGTTCTTTAGTTTATGTTGAATATATCTCACCTGTGATCTTTTCTGTGGGTTCTCTGACAAGCTAAGCTCTATCAGTTGTTCTACTGGGATTTCCAAATGATTCTATAAAGCAGAACAACATTTTTTTAAAAAAGAAAAATATAATGTATCTCAGATCCCTGCTCATGTTCTATGTCAAGAAATACACAGAAAAACCCTGAAATAGGGTGCTCTTACATACAAATAAATAATCCCTGCTAATTTTAGCAGAAATAATCAACATATGCTGAAAAAAGAATTAGATACATTTGTTGTGTTAAAACTTTTGTATATAAAAGTGTCAATGAAATATTAACTGTTCAGCCCTAAACAATCTAAAGTTTACTCTTTTTAAAAACATTTTACTTTTAACATTTTAATCAAAATTGGAAGGATAAAGTATTTTTTACAACCTCAAAATGAATTATTGACAATAATCTCAAACTTTAACAAAATTTACAAGGCTATTTGCTCCTTCCAAAAATAAATAGGAAATGTGCTCATTTTATTATCAATGCTAACTTCTTTTTGTGGGTTTACTGAACCTAATAAAAATTTAACATATCAATCAAGTATTAGTTACAATGAGTAGTCTACAGCCTCATTAAATTAACTAATGGTTCTAAACATGTAAGAATTCTGAAGAACTGAAATTTAAAACAATAACTGGTTAAAAAGAGGTCTTAAAAATACTACATTACTTAATAAAAATATATTTTATATATTGACATCAAACTTATTTATCCTTACCTTTTTCAGTTTACCTGAAAGAACATGTATGAAAAAATAACAGTTAGTCTTTATATAAGTTTGGTGGTATATTAAAAATAAACCCCCTTTAAAATGAGTTATCTTCCAAGAGAAGTATGAACATCTAGGATTGCTTACCACCTGCTGCACTCTCCCTTCCAGATGGGAGGTTTTTACTTTCAGGAATGAAGACATCTGATTCCAAACTCCAGTGAGGTAAATTCTATAACAATATTTGTTTTAGAATAGACTTAACGCTAAGTATTAAAGAAGGTCAGCTATATTTTCTTAATGCAATTTTTATTATTCACCAAACATTATAATATATAAAACTACATACTCTAGAGTAAGCAATAATGCTTCAATTTCTTTTTTTTTTTACCCTGTGCTTATCATATACATTGTGGTTCACTACTAAGGTTGGGGAACAGACAAATATTGTTATCAATCCAATACAAACCTGAAACACTTGATGCAAGCTTTTAATCCAAAGGAAAGAGATAGGGACTGGACCTGTGATTTCACTGATGTAGAGAACTTCCAGATGAAGAAATTCCTTCTACCAATGCAAATTGGCACCTTCTCTGCAATTTATAGTCTTAAAGAGTTGCCTAGCACACTGAGAGGTTAAATTACTTGCCCAGGGTCACACAGCCAGAATAGGTCAAAGGTGGAACTTGAACCCAGGTCTTCCTAGTTCAGAAGCCAGCTCTCTCTTTCTCCACTATGCAACACTTCCTTTTAAGCCAAAGGAAAACAGGTTTTTAAAGGGGCTAATGCTTTAATTATCACAGATGTATTTAAAATAGTTTAATTTCCCTCAATTGGCACTTAATTGCATGTTCATTAAACTTTCTGCATCTGGGGAACCACTATCAGATCTGAGATGCCACAAAATTCTTACCATATTTAAGCCCATTGTTCCCATTAAATTCAGCACTGGTCATACCTTTACTAGTACTGGACTCCATAACTGGAGGAAAACTTAGGAAAAATTCAAAAAGAAACTAAAATTGATTAGAAAATGAAAGAATAAAGTCCTCAAAAAAGAGTGGGAAAAAAAAAGACTAAAAACATATGGATCAATTCATTCTAGTGAAAGGAGAAGTGAGTTGTGATCTTAAAAAGCATATGGAAAATTATTTTATTAAGGATCAAGAGCAGCTGTCCTTTATCTCCACTGAATATGAATGAACTCAGTTTAATTACAAGAAAAAATGTCCTGACAGAAGAGTTAGTCATGTAACAATGGAATGGAATACTAAATGGACTACAGAATCTCCTCCTCTTTGACTGATTTAAACCCCTTGTTTCCATTTGGGATAATATGGGATTGTGACTATGACTTTTTGAAAGTAACTTTCAATTTAGGGATTTTATTAGTACTCTAGCATACTACTCTAACATGTGCAGCAGAAATCATATAAAGGGAAGTTTGTGAACTGTGTTAAGATTAGGTGGGAAACCTTTTCAACAAAACCCAGTTTTGCCTTCAACTGACAGTCTGAAGACTTGGCTCATCAATCAACCATCATATTCTATACTATACTGTATCATGTCAGCCAGATTGTGTTATGGGAATTTGATCTTAAGGGTAGGGACTGCCTTATTATTATTTTTTGTATACCTCATAGTACCTTGCAGATGATATTCAAAAAAATTTTTTATTGATTTGTTGACTGACAAGTCCTTTTGTTGTGAAAAGTGAAACAAGAAAAAGAACACTGCCTGAACATATTAGTGAAGTCTTTTCCAATTAGAAACATATTTAAAGCACAAGAAAAACTGATTTCACTTGATTTACCAAAATACCAAATGAAAAACTGATTACACCTAAGAATGAAATTTAAAAAGGATTCTTAAGAGAATGATTCAATTCCACTTGGTACTAAGAACTGCTATTCTTATAAAGTATTTTAAATTCCAAATGATATCTTACCTCATGAGGGACATTTGAGATAGGAAGATGACTGCCACAGATCCCACCAAACGAATTTCTTTTCCCCATTATGTTGAAGTTGCTCCTCTGTTTCCTCAAAATCCTCCTATGTAAATGTAGGACAGGCACATTTATGTAAATGTCTTACCCACAAAAGTAAAGCAAAATTTTCACATTTCCTGCCTAAAAGAGGATAAGGGAGTATCAAGAAGACAGAATACATAAAATGCCAAGTGACACTGTAAGAAATCAGCCAGTAAAAGAAAATTAATTATAGTAAGGAGATACTTTGAAGACAGCTAGAAGCCAGAAAGATCAGGCTAACAAGAAACCAAGAGAGGAAAGTGAAGGAAGATAAATTCTAGAAAAAGTAAAACAGAGTGAATTATTTGGAATTAATAAAAGTCATGGGTTTTCCTTTACTAAAGTCCATTATGATCTACACAGGTCATAGACTTAGAAACAAGGCAAGCACCACATACTTAATGCAAAATGAGGGGTACTAAAGATTTACCTACCTAAAGATCTCTACCCTTTTAAAATTCTAATAAAGTGCAATTTTGTTCAAACTCTCATGCACTTATATCTATTTTGTAAGTTGTTACCTCTAAAGTAATCTTTCTGCTAAACTGTTCTTGTTAGAAAGTTGGTAAAAAAAAAAAGGGGGGGGGGCAGTGAGTCCCTTTGTTGGTGAAGTGAGCACCAGCCCTGAAGTCAGGAGGATTTTGGTTCACATCTGGCCTCATGAATATTTAACACATCCTAGCTGTGTGACCCTGGGCAAGTCACTTAACTCCAGTTGCCTCAGCAAAAAAGAAAAAAAAAAGTTGTTAAAAAAGTGTTGTTTGCTTAAAAAATAAAAAGAGCAATTTTGTTCATACCTCTCATGCATTTATATCTATTTTGTATTATGGTAACCTGTTATCTCCTAGGTTGTAATCTCCCTATTACACTGTCCCAGTTGGTTGATATGTGTTGTTTTGCCAAAAACAAACAAATAAATAAATAACTTGTTTATGCCTTGAAGGCTCAGATCTATTTTATATTATGATAATTTGTTATCTCCTAGGCTGTAATCTCCCTACTAAACTGTCCTTGTTAAATACGTGATAAAAGTGTAGTTTTGCTCATCTTTTCCATGAGGAAGCTAAGGATCAGGGAGGGGAAATATTCATTCATTTGTCAAGGTTACATGCATAGGTGTAGTATAACCTATACACTCTCTCACTCTCTCTGTCTCTCTCTGTGTATATATATATAACCTATACACTCTCTCTCTCTCTCTCTCTCTCTCTCTCTCTCTCTCTCTCTCTCTCTCTCTCTGTGTGTACATATATATATATATATATATATATATATATATATATATATATATATATATATATATATATATATATATATGTATACACACACATATATATGTACACACACCCACACACCCGATTCACCATAAATGGAGAAGAACGAATTCAAATTTTCTGAGTCCAACTTTGGTATTATAGGACTCAGCTTTTTTACTCTCTCCGCCCTCTTGTATTTATTTCTCCAGCCCAGATGGGTGTTTTTCACAATAGGATCAGGAGCCACTGCACACATGCTTGTGGCTGAAAGAGTCCTCCACTCCAATTTCTGTTACCGTGCCAGAAATCCACAGCCTCCTTTGGTGCTAGTTTGCAAACATGCCCATTACTTGGGAGTGTGTGAAAGATTCAGCAATCTCTCCGGGCGCCACACTAGGAGCCAAGGAGGCCTGTAGAGACCATGAGCTAGAGTAGGCAGAAGCTGGTCTGCCGCGAGGAAGGAGAAGTTTTGTGAGGTCTATTAGTGTGACCCAGCGCCCCCGGCCGGGCCACGGGACGGACTCCCAAGGCTGGGAGTGCGGGAAATGAAGGATGAGGAAGGGAGGGGAACCAGAGCTGGGGGTGGGCGGTGGGCATAAAGGCCCAGAGGAAATGGTCCCGGCAATAGGGCTCGGGCCTGGGGGAGGTAGAGAACCCAACTTGGTGGGAGTCAGAGACGGAGCATCAGAGACTGTCATTCCCCCTCTAGTGTTGCCCCTTTTCGGGCCGGTGGGCAGTGATCCCCGAGGGTTCAGCGGTAGCCCCGGGGGGGGGGGGGAGGCTGCTTGAGAAATGAGGGATAGAGAGGCCTTGAAAGGCCCTCCTCCCTAGGCAGGTGCTGGTCACAAAGCAGGGAAGGGGAAGGTTGGGCGGTGGGAGTAGGGATTTCCGGGGGGTCGGCCGCTTACCCCACGGCGCCCTGGGCCCACGTGCCGTCCCTGTCTTCCTTGGCCGCTCCTCTCCCCGCCTGGACGCTGGCCTCTTCCAGGTGCAGTAGGAAGGCCCGGGAACAGAAACCCGGACCGGCCACACTGAGGGAGCAAGGCGGGGAGGTGCACAGGGCTGCATCGCCATTGATGGACATGTGGGCCCCACAGCCCGGCGCGGTCGAGGGCGCCGGGCCGGACCGCGGGCCTGGGGAAGTGACCCCTGGCCGGTGACGCGGCGGCTGCGGCAGCGGCGGCTCCCCCCGAGGGGTTTCCTGGGCCCGGGTCGCTAGGCAACTACAATTGCCTCCGGCCTCCTCCTCCTCAGGGGCCCCGTTCCACCAGCACGGGGAGCATTCCCGGGGCCGGAACCTGGACCCCGAGCCCGGAGGGGTCCTCACTACTGCCTCGGGAGATGGGCGGAGCCGGGGGGAGGATGATGTCGGCCGGCGGCTCCGAGCAGCCTCGGTTTCCCATTTCTGCAACTTGTCGGCGGCGCGCCGTCTGGAGGGCGGTCTCGAGGGCTCTAGAGGGCTGGGGAGGCCCCATACCTCTAATGGAGGAGGGCGCCCTGGAGGGGTGCCAGCGCCTCTGAAGGGCATCCGGGCCCCTGCCGACTGCCCACGAGCCAGCTCGGCTGATCGAGAGCCTCGGCTGGCACCCAGGGACCCGTTGCTCCTGGTCCTAGGCTGCTCTGCCAGCCTTTGGAAGCCCAATCACAATGACTGCCGGTTCTGGGTAGGCGCCCAATCTCCACGTGCTCACAGGCACCTCCAGCTTCCGAACCACGTGCTCCTTGTCACTTTTGGCTCTCCAGTCACCACGTGCCCCCCAGGCGTGAGGATGGGCTCTAGGTGTCTTCCAGCCCCAACCTCGTTCTCTTGGCTGTGCTGGGTCAACGAGTGCTCCCTTGTCGCTGTACTCCCAGTCACTGCCTGTTCCCGCCTGACACATGCTCCCCCAGTCACTAGGTGCTCCCCATCACTCCTCTCAGCAGCCTCAGAAGTGCTCCAAGCTGCTGCCTGCTTCCGGCAACTCAGCCTTCAGAGACTTGACGCTCCCAGTCCCTCAGCTCCCCATATTATGCTGTCAGTTGTCATTCTCCTGGCTAGGTGGCAGAGCCACTGCAGGGCTGGGGGCGGGGTTCAGCAGACCTGATCAGGTTCAAATCCTGCTAGCTTTGATCCCTGAGCTAGACTCAACCTTCTGTCTGCCTCAGTTTCCTCAACTCCGAAATGGGAGCATAGTACCACCTCCCTCCCGCCTCTATGCCCTGCCGTCTAGCTTACTGTATAAGTATGTAAGCACGCTCCTTCCAGCCACTCTTTCCCCAGTAATGATGCTCCTGCCAGGTTGGGCTTCTTGCTTTCAGGTTGTACCCCTGGCACTGGTTCCACGTGACTACTTTCCATCATACTCCCGAAGAATAAAACTCTCAGTCTCTTCTCAGTGATTATTTCCGGGCAGCACTTCGGTTTTCATCATGAAACACAAGCGTGTTACGGATGATATTACTCAGTTAAGTTTCCTGTCAAGCCTTCTTTAAGCTTGTCTTTTCCTTCCACTGGTTCTTGATGTTTTTATAAAGTAATAATTCCTCATAATCCTCTGGCATTAAACAATTTTATATTTTAAAAATCTTTTTATTACAAACCTGACAAACATGAACAATATTTCCTTAAAAAAACGGGAAAAATGTGTCAATGTGTGACACTGAATATTTAAAGGTTTTAAATGTTATTTTTTATTTTATTATGTATAGAATAAGTCCCCCCCAAATGATCATTTTACTATACAAAGTGTAGTAGAAAAAGAAGATTTTATATGTGAAAATGCAAACCTTTATTACATAAACCTTAAGTATATGATAAATTAACATGTTTAAAGTTCTCCTCCTTGCCTATGTTTCTTTGGACTTTTTTTTGTTTTTTTTTCTATTTTGTGTATTTTTAAATAGCTTCATTGACTCTTTTCTTTCAAGTTTTTCTTTAGTTTCCGCAGTAAAACAGTATTTGTAGTATGCCTTCTCCCATCCAAATACAGCTCTTACTCCCAGATGAATAAAACACAATCTTTACAACAAATAGTCAAGCAAAATAAATCTACACTTGCTGTGTCCAAAGATGTCTCATATACCCTGAGTCTATCATATGTCAGAAAAGTGTAGAATGCTTTATCTTTGGTCCTCTTGAGTCATGGTCGTTGTACTTGTAACTCTGAAGTCTTTCAACCTTTTTTTCCTTTACAAGGTTACTATGCAAATTATTTTCCTGGTTCTGCTTAATTCACTCTGTATCAGTTCATAATCTTCCCAGGTTTCTCTGAAAGGGTCCTTTGATCATTTCAAATTATGGAATTACTCAGTATTTCATTGGGGGTTCAAGGACGACTAATATTTCGGTTGTGAGGGGGCTTGCCAGCTTCTTTTCAGGGCTCCTCATCTGCCTTTGGTGTCTACCTAGCATAATTCTCTCACATAAGCTCCAAGAAGTTGTAGCATGTGCAGTGTTCACACCCCAGGAAATGATCTTGGCAGATAGGCCAGACCAAGTTGAAAGTAACTAAAAGACCTCAAAAACCATTGATGAGATAGGGGGTATCTATCCCAAGCATGTGAATTTTTCCCTGGTGGAATGGGGAGATGAGAATAATTTGTTCCAAGGGCCGTGAAGCAGGTGCTGTGGAGCACTCAGAGGTTGATCAGACAGTGAAGATGCCAAATTCATCCACTACATCTCAGGCCATCACAAGTTGTCTTGACTTTTATCCTGCTACTGGACTTCGATGACTCTGGAAGAGAGAGTGAGGCTGACAATTCTGTGTAAAATTGTCTCATTTAAATTAAATTCATGCATGAGTCAAAACATCACCCTATGATGTCTTTGGGTTTCTTTGAAAATAAAGGAAGCAGATTAGCTAAGATGACAGGAAAACACAATAAATGTTGGAGAGGATGTGGGAAAGCTGGGACATTAATACATTGTTGATGGAGTTGTGAACTGATCCAGTCATTCTGGAGAGCAATTTGGAACTAGGCCCAAAGGGCTATCAAGCTGTGCACATCCTTTGACCAGCAATGCTTCTACTGAGCTTATATATCCCAAAGAGATCTTAAAGGAGGGAAAGTGACCCACACGTGCAAAAATGTTTGTGGCAGCCTTTTGGTAGTGGCTAGAAACTGAAAATTGAAGTGATGCCCATCAATTGGAGAATGGCTGATTAAGTTATGGATGTATAAATGTAAAGCAATATTATTGTTCTATAAGACATGACGAGCAGTCTGATTTCAGAAAAGCCTAGAAAGGCTTCTTAATGAATGGATGCTCAGTGAAGTGAGTAGAACCAAGAGAACATTATACACAGTAATGAAATTATGTGATGATCAGCTGTGGTGAACTTGGCTCTTTTCAACAATGAGGAGGTGATTCAAGGCACTATATTGACTTGTGATGGAAAATGCCATTTGCATCCAGAGAGAGAACTATGGAGACTGAATTTGGATTAGTATTTTCACTTTTTTGTTGTTGTTTGCTTTTTTCCCCCCTTTGATCTGATTCTTCTTGCACAGCATGACAAATGAAAATATGTTTAGAAGAATCACATATATTTATTTATTTTTAAAGTATAGCTTTTTATTTATTTATTTGTTTTGCTGAGGCAATTGGGGTTAAGTGACTTGCCCAGGGTCACACAGCTAGGAAAGTGTTAAGTGTCTGAGTTCAGATTTGAACTCAGGTCCTCCTGACTTTTCAGGGCTGGTGCTCTATCCACTGTGCCACCTAGCTTTCCTAGCTTTTTATTTTCAAAATATATACATGAATAATTTTTGACATTCATCTCTACAAAACCCTGTGTTCTAATTTTTTTCCCCTCTCTTCCCTCCCCTTCCCCAGTCAGCAAGTGATCTAATATATGTTAAACATGAAGTTGCACATATTTAATCTATGTCGGATTGTTTTCTGTCTTGGGGACAGGGAAGAGGGGAGAAGGAGAGAGGGAGAAAATTTTGGAACACAAGATCTTACAAAGGTGAATCTTTAAAACTATCTTTAAATATATTTGGAAAAATAAAATACTATTAAAAACATTAAGAAACCTATATGTTCTTGTCATCACATAGTAGAATAATTTATTCATGGCTTTAAGGTTTGCAGAGCACTTTAGATTTGTTAACTAATCCTCACGACAACTTTATGAGATATTGCAATAAGTTCCAAATGAGGGGCAGCTAGGTGGCGCAGTGGATAGAGCAGCAGCCTTGAATTCAGGAGGACCAGAATTCAAATCTGGTCTCAGACACTTAACACTTCCTAGCTGTGTGACTCTGGGCAAGTCACTTAACCCCAGCCTCAGGAAAAAAATAAATAATAAAAAAAAAAAAGTTCCAAATGAACACATAAAACCTATATATAATTTGTCATACTATGTATGCATAGGGGAAGATTTGATAACCAAAGGATTAGAAGGAATCAGATATAATAAAATGAACAATTTTATACACATAAAATTAAATTTTTTGTATGATCAAATCTAGTACAGCTAGATTTGATGAAAAATAGTTGACTGAGGGGGGAAAAAATCTATGGAGTAAATTTCTCTGATAATTTCTGTCTTATTCCAAGACATTAAAAGAATAGATTCAAATTTGTAAGAAAAAGAACCATTCCCCATTTAGTAATTAATAAAAAGATATGAAATGGCAGTTGTCAGGGGAAGAAATCCAAGTTATCTATCACCATATGAAAAAATATTCCAAATTACTAATTAGAGAAATGAGAATAGATTAAATTTAGAGAATAATTAAGGCAACTTTGAGGTTCTATCTCAGATCTAAAGATTGGCAAAGATAACAACATAAAAATAAAATGACAAGTGTTGAAGGTAGAAGGTGAATATAGTCATGAAGATGCACCAGGTTCAACTATGAATTAATTTAGCTATTTTGGAAAATAGTTTGAAACTGTGCCAAAATATTACGAAGGTGTTTAAACCTTTTGCCCCAGCATACCACTGTTAGACCTATATCTCAGAAATTAAAAAAGAAAAAGGTTCTATATGTTTAAAAATATTTATAGCAGTCCTACTAAGGGTGACCATCAATGAAGAAATTGGTGAACACATAACATATGATTACAATGGAATATGTGCTGTATGAAGGAGACAGTTGTGGAAAAACCTGGGAAGACTAGTATGAACCAATATTGATCAAAGTGAGAAGAAGCAGGAGAAAAATTTATATAGAATCATGGTAAAAATAACAGTTTTCAAAGACTTAAGAACTCTAATTAATGAAATGATCAAACATGATTTCCGAAGCTCAGTGATTGTCCTCATTGCCTGTTAGATAATGGATTAAATATGAAGAATGAGATACAAAATTTTGGACATAGCAAAATGGGATTTGTTTTTTGCATGACTACACATATTTGTTACAAGACTTCTTTTTTCTTTCCTTTGGAATAGGAAGGAAGTGGAAGTAGAGAAATGTTTGTTAATTGAGAAGTGAAAGTAGAGAAAATAAATGTTTAATTGAAAAAAATTAAATAAAACAAAAGAATAAAACTAAATTGAATAATATAAGAATAGAATAAAATTGAAAATTAGTATGCGATCTGGTTTCTGCTTCCCTTAAAGTCCTTTAGAAACTCTAAAAATAATAATTTTAATTAGTCTCATGTATTTTAGATATTAGATCTTTATCAGAAAAATTATTGCAAATATTTTCCTAGTTAAGTCTTCTACTTATAATAATAACTCCATTGTTTGTACAAAAACTTTTCAATTTTATGTGATATAATTTGTTCATCTTCTCTATTCCTTGCTTGGTCATGAATGTTTTTTAATCCATTGTTACAAAGGGCACTTTCTTCTTCAGTCCTGTATTTTTTTTTTCTAATTATGTGAGCTTTTATATCTAGTTTATCCATTTATTTGGAGTTTTTTGTGATATGTGGTGTGAAGTGTTAGTATAAACCCCCCCCTTTTTTTTTTCTCAAACCGCTTTTCCAGTGTTCCCAGAAGTTTTGTTAAAGTTAATCTATACCCTAGAAGTTGAAAACTTTAGATTTCCTAACATTTTGATATTGTGTTCATTTGCTTCTATATGCTAAATACTTAATCTACTTCACATATTAATTTTTTTTCATGTTTTTACTGATAACAATAGTTTTGATAAATAAAATTTTTAATATATAGTTTGAAATCTGATACTGACAGGCTCTCTTCCAATTGTTTTCATTATTTTCCTTGAATTTTGAATTTTTGTCATTCCAAATGGATTTGTCAATTTTCCTAGCTTTCTAAATTCTTTCATAATTTGATTGAAAATTAATTAATTTAGGTTAAATGAATTAATTTAGGTAGCATTGTCATTTTTAATATTGTCATTGTTAGCAATAAATATATCTCTGCTTACTGAAATGTCTATTTATATAAAGTTTTTCATAATTGTTTTCTTAGAGTTCTTATGTGAATCTCAGTAAATGGATTCCTAAATATTACATGTTCTTTAGTAATTTTGAAGGTTATTTATCTTTATCTTTCTTCTGGACTCAATCAAGTGCACAATCAAGTGTAATGAGTGCCGAATAAGCATCAAGTGCTGAAGCGTTTTTTTTTTTCCTCATAGAAATGCCAAATTTGAAAAGTATAGAAGCAGACAAGTGCTGAGGTACTACTATATTTAACAAGTGAAAAGGCAAGTTTTTGAAATAAAAATGCACTATTTGGCAAAAATCATTGGGGAAACTGGAAAATAGTATAGCAAAAACTGGGTATAGGTCAATTTCTTGCACCCTTTAACCAAGATAAGGCCAAAATTGATATATGACTTAAATATAAAGAGAAATTTTGAAAGAAAATTAGAAGAATATGAAATGGATAGCCAAAGAATTTATGAGTAAACAATAACTGGAGAGCACAGAAGAAGAGAATGATTCAAAAAAAAAATCTACAAGCAAAGCCTCAAAAATAAAATGCAGCCTGGACATAAAATCAATAAAAATTTCTAGAAAAGTTAAAATAAGAATTAAAAATAGCTAAAATTATTTTTAAAATCAAATGAGAATAGTAGAGAAATCATGAGAAAAGAAACAAGAGCTAGAGAAGAGAGAATAAAATAGGATTACAATGGCTTAGAAAAAAAGTTACAAAACTTTAGGAAAGAAAATAACTCCTTGAACATTAAAGTAGTCAAAATGAGAGCTAATGACTCTATAAGGCAACAACAAAATAATAATAATAAAAGTGAAAATATTGAAAAAATAGAATAAAATATGAACTATATCATAAGATAAACAATAGATCTGGAAAACAAATCAAGAATAGATCATTTAAGAATCATTAAACTATCTGAATGCCATGAACAAAAAATTAGCCTATATGTCACATTTCAAGAAATCACAAAAAAGAAAATTACTCAGTTATCTTAGAACCAGAAATCAAAGTAGACATTAAAATAATACACTTGTTACCTCTTGAAAGAAATACCAAAATAAAAACTCCCAGGAATATTTAGTTCAAATCCAGAGACTCTAAATAAAGAAAATAAAAAAATATTGAAAGCAGCTAACCGCCCCCTCCCAACAAATTAAAATATCATAGTAAGGATCATATGCTAAAGGAGCAAAAATTTGGAATATATTTAAGAAATCAAAGAATCTAGGCTTACTACCAAGAATAATGTATCCAGTAAAACTGAGTATAATATTATGTTGTGGGGAAATGTAATTTTAATGGAATAGAAGGCTTCCAAACATTCCTGCTAAAAAGGTCACAACTGGATAGAAAATATGTCCTACAAACATAAGAATCAAGTGAAGCCTTTATAAAGGTAATTATCAGTCCATAATTATAAGGGAATACATAAGGTTATGCTGTTTATCTTCTTATACAAGGAGATGATACATGTTCCCCATTGGAACTTGATCATCACCAAGAATTTATCATTGTAAAGAGTCTAATTAGACAGAAGACTTAGAGGCAGCTACATTATACTGCACAGAGCACTGGCCCTAGAGTCAGGAGAAGACTTGAGGGTAATTTTGTTATATTTTGGTGTTCTCAAGAGAAAAAATGGGAAGGACAGGAAAGAGGAATGCAGAGAGGGAGGAAGTAGAGGAAGAAAGTGGAAGATTATCTTATAAATGGAATACACAAGTAGTTTATAAAACAAAAAAGGGGTAGTCAGAGAGAGCAAGTGAAGCTTGATGAGTAAGTCCTCATCCAAACTGGTCAAAGGAAGAAATGTACATTCAGGTGGTAATAGAAATACTGTTATTCAACAGGAAAATCAGTGGGAAAGGGGTTAGAGAAAATGGAAAGGAAAGGAGGGTAAATTAAGGGGGTTGACATTAGTCAAAAGTAAAACAAACTTTTAAAGAGGCAACCAAGAAAAAAAGAAAAATATAAGAGGATAAAATGGAGGGAAATATATACTTAGCAATCATAATTGTGAATAAAATTAGATGAGGATAACAGAATGAATTAGAAACCAGAACCCAAAAATATGTTTACAAGAAACACTTGAAACAGAAATACAGAGTTAAATAACT
The DNA here is from genome assembly GCF_048593235.1 of Sminthopsis crassicaudata. NCBI lineage: Eukaryota > Metazoa > Chordata > Mammalia > Dasyuromorphia > Dasyuridae > Sminthopsis > Sminthopsis crassicaudata. Next base: position 163,645,050 of record NC_133617.1, read on the forward strand.
AAATACAAGAAATACAGTTAAATAAAGAGCTTAAATAAAGTTAAATAAAGAACAGAGTTAAATAAAGTTAAATAAGAATAGAATCTGTTATGCTTCAGGTGAAATCAAAGGCAGAAGTAGAAATCATGATGTCAGACAAAGCAGAAACAAAAAATAAACCTAACTAAAGAGACAAAGAGGGAAAGTTTTCAAACAGTTAAAATTTATCAAATTGTAGACATCCTTGAGTTAAGGCAGGAACTTGCCTAATCTCTCCTCAAACCATTCTAAATTCCTTTAAATAATTAAACAAATTTTAGACTCCAAAAAGATGGAGTTAACATTTTCCAGTTGTAGGCAAATTAGAAGGTCAGCAGAGGGGTCTGTAACACCAAGGTAGGAGTCTAGCATACAATCCTGGTGACAGCTACCCCAGTGCAGCCTTGGCCCCAGCCCCAACACTGACTCTCTGGCCAGAAAAGCAGGAACAGGTCTAAAGGACCTCTAAATCATCATCAATTCTGGTCACTTCCAGACTTTTGAGCTCAGAAACACCAAAGAGGACCTGGGTAGAAAAGGTCTGTGGCAACAGAGTGGGAGTCTAGTGAAATCCCAATGCAGGTGCCAAAGTAGACTCCTAGCCCTAGTCCTGCCCCTAGCCCCATTCCTAGTCCTTGGACCAGCTTCAGACAGCCGAACAGAGACACTCCTCAGGGCTCCATGGTCAGGTTCCTGGAAGGATTTCTGAAAAAAAGCTGCATAAAACCTTTGAAGTTTGAGACAGCATACTCTCTATCCTGGAAACAGAGCCCTACTTTGATAAGGAGCCAGGTCATAAGCCAGAAAAATGAGAAGGCAACAACAACAAAAAAAGTTTCTGACATAGAAAGTTACTATGGTGACAAGGAATATCAAAATACATACTGAGAAGAAGTTAACAAAGTCAAAGCTCCTACATCCAAAGCCTCTAAGAAAAATAAGAATTGGTATCAAACTATGGAAGAGCTCAAAAGAAATTTTGAAAATCAGTAAAAGAGACAGAGGAAAAATTAGGAAAAGAATTAGAATTGTGCAAAAGGAAATGTAAGGAGCAGCTAGGTAGTGTAGTGGATAGAGCATCAGTCTTGAAGTCAGGAGGACCTGAGTTCAAATCTAGCCTCAGACACTTAACACTTCCTAGCTGTGTGATTCTGGGCAAGTCATTTAACCCCAATTGTCTCAGAAAAAGAAAAAAAAGGGAGATAAAAAAAAAAACAAAAAAACCTAATGGAGAGAAGAATGCCTTAAAAAAAAAAACAAAATTGGCCAATTGGGAAAGTAGGTACAAAAGCTCACTGAGGAAAATAATTCCTTAAAAATTAGAATTGAACAAATGGAAATTAATGACTTCATGAGAAATCAAAGTACAATAAAGCAAAACCAAAAAAAAATGAAAAAAAGAAAAAGATGTGAAATATTTTATTGGAAAAACAACTGACCTGGAAAGTAGATTCAGGAGAGAGAATTTAAAAATTATTGGTCTATCTGAAAGTCATGTTCAAAAAAAAAAAAGAAAGAAAGCACTTGGACAACATCATCTTTCAAGAAATTATCAAGAAAAATTGTACTGATAATCTAGAACCAGAGGATAAAATAGAAATTGAAAAAATTCATGAATCCTGAAAGAGATCTCAAAATAAAAACTCCCAGGAATATTATAGCCAAATTCCAAAACTCCCAAGTTATTTTCTACTACAAGCATCCAGAAAGAAACAATTCAAGTATAGTGGAGCCACAGTCAAGATAACACAAGATTTAGCAGCTTCTATTTTAAAGACCAGAGGAAGTATTCCAACATAATATCCTGAAGCCCAGTGAAATTAGGATTATTACCAAGAGTTACCTACCTAGCAAAATTGAATATAATCCTTCACGGAAAAAGGTGGAGATTCAATGAAATAGAGGATTTTCAAGTATTTATGATCAGAGTTTAATGTCAAATTTGATTTTCAAATACAGGACATAGGAGAAGCAGTAGAGGGCAATCAGAAAAGTGATATCACTTGATTTAATTGGGACTTGATTTAAGGTTTATCTGTCTACATTCCTACATGGGAGGATGATACTTGTAACTCAGAACTTTCTCATGACACTTAGAAGGAGCATATATAGATAGAGAGCACAGGTATGAGTTGAACATGAAGTTGAATTTTAAAAAATATTATGAAATTGAGGGGTAAGAGAGGAATGTACTGGAAGAAAGGGAAAAGGAGAATTAAGTCATCTGCCATTAAAAAAAGACAAGAAAAAAGTTTTTACAGTGGAGGAACTAAAAGAGGAGGGAGGATAAGTGAATGAATCTTATATTCATCAGAATTGGCTCAAAAAGGAAATAAAGACACTCAATATGAGCATAAAAAACTATCTTACCCTGCAGGAAAATAGGAAAATAATATGGGATATAAAAATGGAGAGAGAGTAATAAAAGAGAGGGCATATTGGGAGAAAGAGTGGTCAATAGCAAAATACTTCTGAGGATGGATAGCACAAAAAGAAAGAGAATAGAATTGGGGGATATAGTTAATAATTATTAAAAAGAATTTTGAAACAAGTTTCTCTGATAAGGTCTTATTTCTCAAACATAAAGGGAACTGAGTCGAATTTATAAAAAAATTAAGACCTATGCCCCAATTGATAAATTATTAAAAGATATGTTTTGTGCCCAAAGGGCTATACATTTGTGCCTATCCTTTGACCCAACAATACCACTACTGGGCATGAATATCAAAAGAGATTTTTAAAAATTAAATGGAAAAGGACCTATATATACAAACATATTTGAGATAGTTCTTCTTAGGGCAAAAAAGATTGTAAATTAAAGGAATGCCCATCAATTAGGGAATGGCTGAATAAACTGGGATATGTGATTGTTATAGAATAGAATATTATTGTTCTATGAGAAACGGTGAGCTGGATGCTCTCAGAAAAAAAAAAACCTGGAAAGTCCTCTATAAATTAAAGCAAAGTGAAATGTACTGTATACTAAGTAATAGTAATATTCTGGGATGACTAGCTGTAAATGACTTTGCTATTCTTGGCAGTACAATGATCCACTACTACTCTGAAGAACTTATAATGAAAAATCCTGTCCATTCCCAGAGAAGAAACTAATTGTGTCTGAATACAGATTGAACATTCTCTCTCTCCTCTTTCCTTTCCCTTCACTCTCCTCTCTCCTCTCTCCTCTATCTTCTCTCTGTCTCTGTCTCTCTCTGTCTCTGTCTCTGTCTCTCTGTCTCTGTCTCTCTCTCTCTCTCTCTCTCTCTCTCTCTCTCTCTCTCTCTCTCTCTCTGTCTCTCTGTCTGTCTGTCTGTCTGTCTCTCTCTGTCTCTCTCTCTCTCTCTCTGTCTCTCTGTCTCTCTCTCTGTCTCTCTCTCTGTCTCTCTCTCTCTCTCTCTCTCTGTCTCTCTCTCTCTCTCTCTCTCTCTCTCTCTCTCTCTCTCTCTCTCTCTCTCTCTCTCTCTCTCTCTCTCCTTGAGAGTTTTTACAATTAGGGTGGGAAATCTATGTTTTATTTTACAACATGACTTTTATGGAAGTGTTTTGCATAACTTCACATGTAATTTCTTAAAGGGGGTTGGTAATGGGGATAAGAGAGAATCTGCAACTGAAAAGTTTTAAAGATAAATGTAAAAATTATTTTAAATGTAACAGGAAAATATTAAATAAATTAAAATGATTATAAACAATATAAAAATAAAAGTTATAGACAATTTATATCAATAGTAAAATAGATATTCACTAAATGGCAGAGCACCTACATTCTTAAAGAAAAAGTTACATGAGTTATAGAGAGAAATAAGATAACATAACTTTAATAGTAGGGATCTTAATTGACTTCTCTTAGACCTAGATACATTTAACCTCCTCCCAAAAAAATGAAGAACCTGAATAGAGTTTTAGAAAAGTCAGAGATACTAGACTGGAGAAGACCCAATGGAAAGAGAAAGGAGCATACTTATTTTTAAGCTTTTTGTTACACATTCATAAAAACTGACCATGTTTTGCAGCATTGACAATCTCACAAATGCAGAAAGTAAAAACATCAAATTTGCTAAAGGAAACAAAGATTTAAAATAAAGTTGGAACTAGATGACTTAATATTGAAGAATGAGCAAATCAATGAACAAATCACATAAATAATCATTTTTTTCACTAAAGATAATGATGATGACAGTGAGACAATATACCAAAATTTGTAGGTTGCAACCACTGCAGTGCTTAGGGTAAAATTATTTCTCTAAACACTTGTATCAACAGAGAAATTTAAGATCAATGTGTTGTTGTTCAGTCATGGTTGACCCTTCATGATTCTGTGGACCATGGCATAACAGTGGTATTAATGAGGTTTTCTTGGCAAAGATACTAGAGTGGATTGATATTTCTTCTCCAGTACATTAGGGCCATCAAAGGTTAAATGAGTTGCCTAGGGTCACATAGCTAGGAAGTTGCACAGGCTGCATTTGAATTTAGGTCTTCATGATTCTAGATCTGGTGCTCGATCTACTGAACCATCTAGCTGTCCAGTGTAATGAGAATGCAACTAAAAACTCTAGAAAATCTCCACCCTGATTAAACAACAAACTATTTTAGAGATTAACAAAATTCAAAGAAAAAGTATTGAATAAATAAAACTTAGAAACCTTTTAAAAACATATTATTTTAAAAAGAAAACCAAATTAATAATACCAAGATTTTTTTTTAAAAAAGGTGACTTCATAACTAATGAAGAAATAAAAGCAATTAGGAATCTCTTGCCAACAAACCTGATAATCTAAATGAAATGGATTATTTACAAAAATATAAATTGCTGGGGCAGCTAGGTTGCGCAGTGGATAGAGCATCAGCCTTGAATTCAGGAGGACCCCAGTTCAAATCTGATCTCAGACACTTAACACTTCCTAGCTGTGTGACCCTGGGCAAGTCACTTAACCCCAGCCTCAGGGGGGAAAAATATATATATATATATATCTATATACTTATATATAGATAGATATACACACACATATATGTATACACACACACACACACACACACACATATATATATATTATATATATATTGCTAAGAGTAATAGAACAGCAAATAGTTTACAGAAATGAGTTCATATCTTCTTGACTCCAAACCTGGTATTCTATCACCTGCACCACCTAACTTCTCTAATACCATATAAACTTTTTTTCATTATAGCTTTTTATTGGCAAAACATATGCAAGGGTAATTTTTCAACATTGACCCTTGCAAAAACTTCTGTTCCAACTTTTTATCTCCTTGACTTTACCCCCTTTTCTTCCCCTAGATGACATGTCCCATACATGTTAAGCATGTTAAAGTATATGTTAAATACAATATATGTATACATATTTATACAATTATCTTGCTATACAAGAACAATCGGGTTTAGAAAAAAGGTAAAAATAATCTGGGAAGAAAAACAAAAATGCAAGCAAACAATGACAGAAAGAGTATAAATGCTACCACATAAACTTTTGGGGAAAAAATAGGTTAAGAAAAGATCCCATAAAATTTCTTCTATGAAACAAATATAGTCTTCATACACAAACCAGTCAAAACAAAGAAAAAAACTATAGACTAATTTACCTAATGAATATTGATGAAAAACAATGGAAGTAAAATATTAGCAGAGAAATTATAGCAATATGTCACAGAGATAATACACTATCACAAGGACGGATTTATACCAGGAATACAGGGCTAGTTTGGAAAACTATAAACATATTTGACCATGTTAATAATAAACCCAATAAAAAAATCACATGATTATTTTAACAATAATAATTGAGAATAAAATAATTGATGTGGGAAAAAGTTTTCTATAAAATATAACACCCCATTTGAAAAAACAAACATTTGATAAGCATAGAAATGTTTTCCTTAAAATTAAGATATTATCTATTGAAAAACCAAGAAGTAGTATTAGCTTGCAAGTTTTCTACAATTAGTGCATCCATTTTCCCTCCTCTTACTCTTTTATTAATACCTTGTAACCTGACTTATATAATGACATTATCATTCCACCCAAACCCAAAACTGCTCTCTCCAAAGTTACTAATGATCTCTCAGTTGCCAAATCCAATGGCCTTTTCTCAGTCCTCCTTCTCCTTGACCTCTCTACACACTTTGCCACTTGTTGATCATTCTCACCTCTATGATATTTTCATCTTTCTAGGTTTTCAGGATTCCATTCTCTCCTGGTTTTCCACCTTCCTATCTGATTGCTCCTTTTCTGTCTCTTTTGATGCTTGCCATATCATACGCTCTGAGGTATTCCTTGGAGTTCTGTCGTGGGCCCTTTTTTATTTTCCTCCTATACTCATAGCCATCTCTATGATGATAGTTTTTTTTATTATAGGTTTTAATTTACAAGACATATGCATGGGTAATTTTTCAGCATTGACCCTTGCAAAACTTTTGATGGGGGTTGAGGTCTCTTTAAGATTCCTTTCTGATTTCCCAACCCCCATGGCTGACCTTTGATTCACAAATCCTGGTCAAAAAGCACCCTTTTGAATTCCGGGCCCAGCCCATACTGGATCTGAGCTGGCTTGAGTTTTTCAGCCCCTACTATCTGCTCAGGTTTCCCCAACCCCCCCTCCCCCAGTTTCTTCCTTATCTGAAAAGCCCGCTAGGAACTTGGGGTACCACCCAGAACCCCCTTTTAGGTATGAAAGAGCTAAGCTGGAGCTCTCTCTTAGCAGGAGCTCTTCCCCCCAAACATGGTATACTTCTGGCCATGTAAGGGTTCCTGCCCGCCCAGTGACCACCTCTGGCCCTGGCGTCTTCCTACCTTCAACTTTACTTCCAAATCCCTACAATAAACCTTTTATCAATCTAGGTTTTCGGCCTGTAAATTCATTTACAGGGGACACTGCGCCTCATGGGATTATCTTTGCGCCGACCAAAATGGGGTTCCCCCTTTCCTATCTCTCATCACCTTCTGTTCCAACTTTCTCCCTCCTTCCCCCTATCCTCTCCTCCAGATGGCAGGTAGTCCAATACATGTTAAATATGTTAAACTATAAGTTAATTACAATATATGTATACATATCCATACATTTACTTTACTGCACAAGAAGAATAAGGCTTTGAAATAAGGTAACATTAACCTGAGAAGGAAATAAAAAATGGAAGCGGACAAAAATGGAGTGGAAATGCTATGTTGTGGTTCACACTCATTTCCCAAAGTTCTTTCACTGGGTGTAGCTGGTTCTATTCATTATTGAACAAACACTTCTCCTTTGGTGATCTTATCGCTTTCATGGGTTTATCTATCATGTCTATGCATATACTTCGCAAATCTTTATATTCAGCCCTCATCTTTCTCCTAAGCTCTCACTAATTGTCTTCAGGTGGCTCTATCACAATTTTTCATATATTTCTCAAACTTAATACTTCTCAAACAATTCATTGGCTGTCCTACTAAACTTGCTCCTCCTCCATCCCTCTAGAATCAAAGACTAGAAATCATACTCAGCTCTTCCTTTTCCTTTGAATTGCACCCCACCCTATATATCTAATCAACTGCCATGTTCTGTTGATTGTCCACATCTCTTGTTGTCTGTACATTCTTATACAACCTTAGGCCAGGCTCTCATCATTACTCATTCAAGCTGATGGTAATTCCTTCCTCCTAATTTGTCTTCCTACTTCCATTTTCTCCTTTCTCTATCAACATGACTATCAAAATAGGCTTTCTATGGCATGGGTCTGATCAGGTTACTCTGCTACCTAATGTCTCTAAAATCAAATGCAGATTTCTCAGACTAGTGTTTATATATCAATACCCTGTATTACAGCCAAACTTGCTATTTCTTGAACTCATCATTAAATCTTTTTTCTAGGTATTTTTGCATAATCTTTCATATAAGCCTAAAATATACTTCCTTCTTATCCATCACTTTGAAATAATTTCTTTTCTCATTGAATGAATGAATAAAAAAAAGTATTTATTAAGTTCTTATTATGTGCAAAGTGAAGCTACAAATAGAAGGGTAAGATAGATCCTGTGGAGGATACAATACACATAGAAAGTTTATCTGCATGTTAAGTGGAAAGCTGCAAGAAAAGGGTTTCTTCCTAACAGAGCAGGTCTAGATTCTTATTTGGAAGCACAATCTACCTCCTCAAATTACCTTCTGTTTACTTATTTATATAAATGTCCCAGTAGAATATAACCTCCTTATTTTATAGATGCTATCAGTTGATGATCATCATATTGTCAAGGATAGATATAAGTGAGAAGGTTCTTAATAAATTTTGTTGTGCAGTTAGGAAATGGGGTATGCAAGAACAAAGTTGCTCATGGCTGCATGTTGCTTAGCACTAGCTTTTAATTTACTTTTATTTATTATTATTATTATTATAGCTTTTTATTGACAAAACATGCATGGGTAATTTTTTAACATTGATCCTTGCAATCACTTCTATTCCAACTTTTTCCCTCCTTCCCTCAACCCTCTCCCCTAGATGGCAGGCAGTCCCATACATGTTAAACATGTTAAAGTATATATTAAATACAATATATGTGTACGTATTTATATAGTTCTCTTGTTGCACCAGAAAAATCAGATTTATAAAAGTAAAAATAACCTTGGAAGAAAAACAAAAATGCAAACAAACAACAACTGAAAGAGTGCAAATGCTATGTTGTGATCCACATTAGCACTAGATTAAAAAAAACAACAACAATGACCACTCGAATTTCCCAGTGCTTATATATACCACCATCATTTTTCCATTTCCCTGCTATATCTATGTGCAAATGAAGAGGAAAGTTGCCAATTGTGCCAAAATTTTAATCAGCATCTTTTTTTTTAATGTTAATCCTCCTTTTTTCTTTATTTTTAATTTTACTTGATGTAATATTATGTGTAATTGGTATAATATTAAATATTTTGTGATCATTGGAAAAAAAACAAAGAATAAAACCTCCTTGAGAGCAGCAGTTGTTCTTCCTTCTATCTCTATCCCTTGCCTAGAAGAATGGATTTCCACCTATTATTAACTTACTTATTGGATTGAATTGAATTTTAAAGATCCAGCAAGTTCTATCAAACTAGAAAATTTTCAAATATGGGTCTTGTAATATATGATTTTATGCTTCATCCTAGGAGCTAAATTCAAAGAGGCTCACTAAGAGTAATTATGAAATTTGGAGGTGTGGTGGAGGAGACTGAGGAGCAGCAAAGCAATTCATGAGATCATCAATAAGGAGGGATTATGATCTGGGAATATCAGTGAAATCACAGATTCCAGAAAGGTACTCTCAGGCAAATTTGTGTCTTCATTGTTGTTCAGTTATTCAGTCATGTCTGACTCTGTAGGACCTCCTGGGACCATACATAGCACTCCAGCCCCCTTCTATCCTTCACTATATCCTGAAGTCTGTCCCAGCTCATGTTTGTTGTTTCCATGACATTATCCATCCCATCCTGTGCTATCCCCTTCTCTTTTTGCCTTCAATCTTTCCCAACATCAGGGTCTTTTCCAATGAGTCCCGTCTTCTCAACTTGTGACCAAAGTATTTAAACAAGCATTTGGCATTCTAATGAATAATCTGCATTATATGCTTTAAATATAGACTAATTTGACCTCCTTGCTGTCCAAGGAATTCTTAAAAGTCTTCTCCAGGGGGAAGCTCAGTGGTGCAGTGGATAGAGCACCAGCCTTGAATTCAGGAGGACGGGAGTTCAAATCTGGTCTCAGACACTTAACACTTTCTAGCTGTGTGACCCTCGGCAAGTCACTTAACCCCAGCCTCAGGGGAAAAAAAAAGTCATCTTTAGCAACACAAATCAAGTGTTTATTCTCTAGTGTCAGCATTTTTTATGGTCTAACTCTCAGAGCCATACATTACTACTGGAAAAGCCATAGCCTTGATTATAGGGACCTTGGGGAAGGTGGTATCTCTGCTTTTTAGTATGGTGTATGAATTTGCCATCTTTTTTCAAGGAGCAAGTGTCTTTTAATTTTATGGCTGCAGTTACCATCTACAGTCATCTTTAAGCCAAAAAATATAAAATTTAATACTGTTTCCATTTCTTTTCCCTCTATTTTCTAGGAAGTATTGGGATCAATTGCTATAAACTTTGGGTTTTGGATGTTCAGCTTAAAGTAAGTTTTTACATTCTCTTCTTTCCCCTTCATCAAAAGACTTCTTTATTCTTTACTTTCTGTTATCAAAGTGGTTATCTTCTGCATATCTGAGATTGTTGATATTTCTCTAGAAACCTCAATCAATCTTGATTCCAGTTTTTGATTTGTCCAGTTTTCACTGTGAGAAATTTTCCTTATCTATCTACAATAATGTTGCTGCTTTAGGTGGGAAAAGTGCTATTGGTTTAATTTTTGTTTGTATGGGATTTAGCACAGTGTTCTGGTTAATTACATTTAACATAAATAGCTACTCTTCCAATTAATTACATTTAACATAAATAGCTACTCTTCCACAAATTATGGTGGTGGTGGTGGTGGTGGTAGTAGTAGTAGTAGTAGTAGTAGTAGTAGTAGTAGTAGTAGTAGTAGTAGTAGTAGTAGTAGAAAGAGAGTAAATACACAGAGGACATGCATTAAGTCAATAACCACCCTCTAAATGATATGCATGATCAGGGCATGACCAGAATGTAACATGTAATTAAATATAGTTATTTAATGAATTGTTTGATAGTGATGATGTCATCCTTCTCTAAGGTTGGGAACAGAAGAAAAAACAACTCTGGAGAGAATAAAATCTTTTCATATATTAATCAATTGATATTTATTAAAAGTTTACCATGTTAGGCACTGTATTATAGTTGGCATAAGTGCCTGCATTTCCCCTAGTTTATCTTTGTCTTTCCTTTTTTTGAAGGATATTAATGGCCTTCTACTATCTAAGGGAGTTCTTTTAGAGATTTAAACATATAAACAAATCTAAGAGGACAACCTTTTTTCCTCTCATCCTAGCTAGAAGGGATTCTTGAAACACTGGTAGAAAGTCAGGGAAAAGTAAGTAAGAAAAAGGTCACCAGTTTCTTTCAGTTCCATTGAGCTCTATGATTCACATAGACAGATGAAAAAACTTTAAAATAATTCTCTCAGTTAAAGAAGAGGCTGTATCCAAACAACCCTTTTCTCTCCCCATTGACCTCAGGGAAAAAAGGATTTCAAGAGACAAATTTACATTCCCTAAGGACTTTTTTTTGTGAACTTGCAGGATAGCTGAAATCACCTGAGGTTATGAGCTTTTCCCAGAACTGAAATTCTAGCAGCTATAGCAGGAGTTTAGCTGACAAAGGATGCATTTTCTAACCGAAGACCAGCACAAACTGCAGCTGCTCAGAGAAGATGCTTAGCTTAAAGTGCAGGTGCCTTGTAAAAAGCAATAGAGAGCAGCATTCTTTTTAATTTTTTTTTTTAATTTTTCCTGAGGCTGGGGTTAAGTGACTTGCCCAGGGTCACACAGCTAGGAAGTGTTAAGTGTCTGAGACCAGATTTGAACTCTGGTCCTGAATTCAAGCCCGGTGCTCTATCCACTGAGCCACCTAGCTGCCCCGAGCAGCATTATTTTCACCTGAAGTCGAGGGCAATTCTGAATCATTCAAGGTATGAGATGCCCTGGTCAGGCATGTCATTTAGGGGATGGTTATAGGCTTAATGCATGTCCTCTGTGTATTTACTTTCCTTCCACTACTACTACTACTACTACTACTACTACTACTACTACTACTACTACTACTACTACTATTACCACCACTACTATTACTATTACTATTACTTATTATCAATACTACTACTACTACTATTACTACTATACTACTATCACTACACTATTACTTACTATCATTACTACTATTACTACCTACCACCAACACTACTACTACTATTACTACTATCATTACTACTACTACTATTTATTATCAATACTACCACCACTACTACTACTTATTACCATCACCACTACTATTACTAGTACTACTACTACTTATTACTACTAGTACTACTATCACTACTACTATTTACTATCAATACTATTACTACTACTACTTGCTACCATCACCACTACTATTACTAATTACTAGTTATTACTACTACTACCACCACCACCACTACTGCTTACCACCACTACTATCTCTTCTACTAGCTACCACTACTACCAGTACCATTGCTATTATCACTACCATTACTACAACACTACTGTGATAATTTGTGGAAGAGAATATACCCTTATCTATTTAGGGACAGAACATATGAATCTTGTACTTCAGGACACATTTCAAATCAATGAGGGCCTGGGCTTCTTTCCTGGCCAAGTTTCTTGGCGTTATTTTTTCCACTTGGGTTCTTACTGCCACAAGATCATAGACTGAGGACAGAGTTTATGTTCATGAGATGGACAGGAAGAGACAGGAAGTTAACATATCTATATTTTAAAAATATACAGAAGCTATCTGTTCAAATGCAAGGTGATGGCTGGGTAAATACCACTTTCTCATTATAACTACACTGAAGTTCAAGAAAAGAAAAAGTGTCTAGAGACGAAAAAGGTAATTGCTCTTGTCAGAAGAAATCCCATGTATTCCATCAAGCTCTGAATAATCCCAGTTAAGGAGAAATAATCACATTGCCTTCCTGAAAAATAGATCAGTTCCAGTCAGCCCTCAGATTAGACGCCCCAACTAAAGTCGCAGGCTTGCCTTGTTCAGTACCTACCCTATTCCTCATGAGTGAGCCAGAAATAAACCTAACCCTGTAGAGGAGAGCTATTTTCAAACTGGGTGTTTATCTAACTGATGGTGTTTGGGATAATTTATTCATCAAATATTAGGTGCCTTGACATGTAAGATACTGTGCTAGGCACTAAGGGAATATGAAGATTTTTTTTTTAAATCCACATGGTGTTAAGAGTTCCATGGGGAGCACTTAAGGAAATCTCCACTGATCCTTGGTGATTGTCCATTCTCAGAGGACCAAAATGGCATCACTATTCTACAGTCAACTTACAGGACTGTGGCTGACTAGAACAGTACAAGCTTGGAATGCCCTATCACATGTCAGGCAAAAATAGTCCATAGGAACGTTTGGGGTGGATTCTCTAAAGGTGCACATTTCCATCTCTCCCTCCCTCTCTCTTTTCCCTCTCTTTCTTCCTCTCCCTCTCCGTCTTTCCCTCCCTCTCTCTGTCTCTATCTATCTCCCTTTCAATTCTGCTTTGCTCATAGAGCACAACACTTTCTTTGATGAGGGCATGCCATATGATGGATAGTGCTGTGACAGTGTCTCAAATTACACAATCAATTTCAATTTTTTTTCTTGTTGTATGACCTGAGAGACCAATCCATGAGCCTCTGTGTACTTAATTTTTTTCAATTGTTAAATGTGACCGATATTTACCTCTATATAATATCTATAAAATGTTTTGCTTTTTTCAATTAAATAGTCTAAACAATAGCATATAAATATAAATGATACTCAGCTTATTATCTGATTATTCTGGAAGGAAAAGTTTTTTTGACTCCTTTCAATATCTTTCATACTAAATATGTATTTGCTACTACCTGAAAGATGACTGGTTAAATATTATGAAATTATATTGTGACATAACCCCCAGATTTTCTGTGTGGGCTTGCATTGCTTTATGTTTATAGTAAATTACTTTCTGTCCAGTTTATTAGAAACAATTAGAATCCTGGAGCAATATCCGTCAGATGTTTTGCTTAGTTGGTCAACTGGCATTTATTAAGTGCCTATTATATGCCAGGCACTGTGCTAGGCAGTGGAGATACAAATAAATGCAAAAATCATTCTTTGCCACCTAGGAACACATAACGATTGTGATAGGGATGGTAAGAGAAGATAACATGCAGATACAAACAAGATATATAAAGGATAAACTAGGGGTTATCTTGGAAGGAAGGTATTACAACTAAGGATAACTGGGAAAGTCTTCTTGTAGAAGTAGAACCCCAGATGAGACTTAAAGGAAACCAGCAAAGCTCTCGTTCCCATGAAAACTTATCTATTATAGATACTAATGTTTAGGAGTCTATTTTCATTCTTCTAGAGAAAGGAGGGAGTGAAGAGACAGCAAGAGAAATTCTATCCTCTCAGGCTTTTTAAATAATTTGAGATGAGTTAAGAAATCTTTTGTTGTATCAGCCTAGAAATTCCCATGCTCTATTTAATTGTAATTCTAAATATAGCTACTGATAATATTTTTTCTGGTTTATAAAGTGTGTTCTGGTCCTCAGTTTGGAAGATATAATATAGGTTAAAAAGCATCTTAATTTAATTTTGTAAATTTTATATATAATTTGTTGAATGATTATTTGGTTTAAAATATCATTTAAAAATAGTAAGCTCCATTCTCTGTTTGCTCTTTCAATAAAAGCCAATTGCTGAATAAAACACTTTTTAATGTTTACCCTAATTAAATTCAATATTTCATTTTTATGAGTATATACACTAAATTAAATAACGTTTATATATTGTTTCTTTACATAGAAGCATGTGAAGAACTTGCTTTAATAGGCTTCTTTCTCTTTCCCTATTTGATAACCTTTACAAAAAGAGGTGAACGTTAGAAATGAACAAAACAAACCGTAAGCCAAACCTGATTTTACAATTGGGCATAATAAATTTATCTACTAACCCACCCCATGATTAGATTTCTGCAAAGCAAATAATACATTTTAAACTATATATTTTCATTTTCTGTGAAAATTGCTACTGGCAATAATTTCCCTAGACATGAAAATATGATCTATTTGTGTTATTACAAGCCTTACTTACATCCTTCTTTTTGAATCACAAGAGTTGGAAGGTCAAAGAGTTTATCTGTTTCAATTCGCCACCAAACGGAGATATTTCTTACTACAGTAATTCTGACAGATGGTTACTCTATCCAGTCAGTCTCTGCATTATGTTTTCCTAAGTTTAAGCCATTAAAATTCACTCTCTTTGGAAACGAACGCCAAGCACAGCCATTGTTAGTATGAGAGAAACTCACTTTTCAGATCCAGAAAGACTGCAATTTGAATCTTCTCGCTTTAGCTCCGAGCAGGTGAACGTCCTTTGTTCAGAAGTGGAAGAACGCTTCAGAACACTTTCCTTTATTATCTTGGAGATAATCTTCTCTCTTTGGATACAAGTAAATAAATTGTCCTCAGATTCCCAGCTGTGCTTGAATGGGTCACCGTAAGAAGTGGTCAGGATTAAGTCTGCCGGAGTCACAGTAGTCTTTGAAGTCAGATGAGGAATTGGTGTCCACTTAAAAGTCATGTCCCAACTAGAAAAACAAATGAGCACTCCGCTTGCAGCTATGCTGTGGGATCAATTTAGTTAATGAGAAACAGCGAGTAGCCGCTCGGTGGCAGGAGATATATACAGCAGCTTCTCATCACAGGAAAAGTCAGTGCGCTCCTTTGCAATAGTTATTGCACTAATCTGGGAAGCAGAGAAGAAAAGGTTTTACTTATTGATAAGAGTTCTCCTAGAAGAAGATAACCCCTCCAGGGTAAAGCTAACGAATGTTGTGGAGAAAAGTCTGCTAGCTGTTGAGGGGTCTCACTGGGTTCAATAAGTAGTGAGATCTCAAACTCAAGCCTTGCCTTCATCACAGAACGCTCCTGGAAGCTGACCCGAGAGCTGAACAATGGTTTTGAGCAAGCTGATTCAATGTATTTTCCTGCTATCTGTTCTTCAGAACTTTATTGAATCATTCATCTTTTAAGCCATAATGACTTTCCCTTTTCCCTCTCCTCCTCCCTCCCTCCAAATACTGGTATGAAAACTTTTATGAAGGTTCAACATTTAGGAATGTTTATTTTCATTCGCCTTTTCCTAGAGGAGAGCAAGAAAGATTCTATGCTCTAACAGACTATATTCTTAAGACTGTTAAGAGTATAGAATCAGACTTGGTCATTTAGAGTACTTAGAAGCTATGGACACTGATAAGGAGACATTCATAATGATGGCATTTTATATTTCCATAAAGTTCTCAGGAATATTCTGTTGTTTATTTCGAAACTGTTAGGAGTGTGCAGGTCTGGAAAATGCCTTTTCTCCAGATTCTTTCTAAAAGGGCTAGATTTCAATAAGCCACTATAGTAAAATATCTACATGTTTAAAACTTTCCCTTTTAAGATTTCTGTGCAAGTGTTGTCTATTTTGCCCAATAGTCCTTTTTAAAATTACTTTCCATTATCAGTTTACATCTATTACTTCTTCAAAAACATAGAGAAATGTTTCAATGGATTTGTGATCTCTTTAATATGAGCATTTCCATTAGCAATTGTAAAATTTTAGTTTACTTGTGCTAACTAAAAACAAGGACTTTTTTCTGATTATAATAACAGTTAATCTTTTCAAAAAATTATCTATTTTATGTTTAAATTATGGAATTAAACAATCATTTCCATAGCATAGTAAAGTTAAAAAAAAATAAGATTGCACATGAAACTGCAAATCTATTATGCAAAACATTTCTTTTAAATACATAATGAAGTTAACATGTAAATGACTTTTTTCCTTCCCTCAAACATTAGACACAAATATGTGTGTGTCTACCTATATCTCTGTGTCTATATATATGTATATGTAATATCTTCCTTCATATATTCTTTGTAGTTAATTTGAGTATTTATTGTCAAAATTACTTATTTGCTCAAAGGTGTTCTTAAAACAATTTTGCTGTTATGGAAAGCCTTAATCTCTTATGATATGTTTAAATAATGCTGAAACCACTGAATAAAACATGCTGTGTTCAGTTAAACCTTTGGATGTTTTCTCATTCCCAGACCAAATAATCAGCCAAAACAATTATAGCACAATAGCACTCTCTCTTTCTCTCTATGTGTGTATGTGTGTGTGTCTCCTTTTTTGTCTCTGTCTATATCTCTCTTTCTGAATCTCTCTCTCTCTCTCTCTCTCTCCATATATATATATATATATGTATATATATATATATATATATATATATATATATATATACACATACACACACATCCATATATTTAAAGAGAACCCTTCACACATTTTATTTCATTTAATCCCCATAAAAACACTTTGAGTAGATATTTTTATTCCCACTTCACAGATAGTAAATTGAGATTCAGATTAAATAATTTGCCCACTGTCATAGCTAGTAAATTATTTGAGACAAGATATAAAGTCAGGTCTTCCCAGAGCCCAGTACAAGACATTGCCCCCTGTGCCACATTATTCACATGCCAGCTATATGGAACTATCAGGTTGAGTGTTTGAATTTCTCTATTTTCATCTAATTTTTGATAGTATATAAACAGATATTTTTCTTGTGTTTTTTTATAGATACAGGAATCCCATTTTAATGTGTTTTTATGTGAAAGTATTTTTATCTTGTATTTTTTAACTTGAAAAAATGAACAGCAATGCAATCTTAGAACTTTGTGATAACAATTGCATTCACAACATTTTAAGGCTAAAAAGAACTTTTTCATTTATTTTAAGGCTAAAAAGAACTTTTTCATTTGACAGCTTAGGAAATTTAGGTGCACAGAGTTTAAGTGATTTGCCCAAATTAACATAAGCTATTTAAGGTGGAGATTGGCTAGGACTCTGTTCAATGATTTTTCCATTTATTAGAGGAAAATTTATGAGATACATTTCACAGAATCCTTCCATCACTGAAAATATGTCTGTCATATACATTTCAAAACTTATAAAATGTTTCTTTTGTGGCCTGTATATGGTTGGACATTCATTAATAAACTCATAGTAACTTTAAATATTCTATTTTTTGCTGTTCAGAATAACAATTACTGATGTATGTATCAATTTCATACTTTTTGAAAAATGCTGAAATATCAAAAAATCCTTGAAATATGAATGGCTTATTATTATAATGGATAGGAGTTTTCCTATTTATGTGGCAGATTAAGTGAAAACACACTTCTTGAATGTATATCTATGAAGGAAGAAACCAATACCTATTTAATATTACACTCATATTTTATTAAGATGGTTTTAGAAATATTGTTTGTTTGCTAGTTGCAAGGATGGGAGAGTAGAGGGAGATAGCAGGGGACAGAGGGGCAGAACATTTGCTATTAAAAACATGAAATTAGATTTCCTTATATAGATGTCCACTATATAGACTGAACCATTTGTTTATGTTTGCCTCTATAGGCATATTAGGATTAAAAAAAAAGTCTATGTGCTTATTAGAACACGTGGTTTTCTTCATAGTAAATATCCTCCCACTTGATCCTCATTTCATCCCACCACCTACTTTCAGTTCATGAACTATAATTAACCAAACTACTAAAACAAATTTATAGTCAGAGAAATTGAGTCTTAGAGAAGTAGAGTGATTTGTCAAAAACCACAATTATCTATTTCTACTGGCAAAGGTAATTTAGATTATTTTTTAAAATAATTTTTTAGTATTGATTTAGACAAGAGAACAAGAAGCAATTTTCTTTGTTTCTTACCTGTATTAATCTGGTCATTTCTTCAACTTGTAATGATCCACTTTCCTCAGGCCTATTAGAGGATAGTGCTGATGTAACAATGGTTCCCTAGGGACTCTGGTAGGTCTTTGGAGTTTTAATTATTTACACTGTAGTGTACAAGGTATTTTCTGAGGGATAGCAAAGAAAACCAGTGTGTTAGTTCTTTGTACTCTGTTCCTTAGGAAAGTATACAGGTTGGCGTTTCCTTTCTCTGTCCAGAGTCATGGAGAGTTTTTGAGAATCTTATTTAGAATGCCTGGCTTTCTCCGGCCCTTGAAGAAATAGCTTGAGAACTCAGAATTCTGATGCCCTGTCCCGGACATTTATGACTCGCAGAATGTTCATTATCCATGGAGAATAAGAAAATAAAAGGAAAAGGTTCCTGTGCTGTCTCTTTTTAAGAGGAAAAGATCAGGGAAGGAAGGATTCAATTTCATCAGGAAAGATTCAAATTCTTCTATCCCTGTATCTAAATTATCATTATGTCAATGCCACTGGACATCCGAGGTTCCCTGAAATTGCCACCCTTGGCTTTGTATCAGAAGGGGGAACGCTTTCACAAAACTGAAGATATCTCTAGCACCTTTGACAAGCTCTACAAACTTCACTGGATCCTCCCTGATCCTCTGAGGGACTTGCTGTGCACCTTCGTTAGTGAGGAGGATGTTCGAGAAAGTACGTAGGCTTAGGCTGGATCACGGATTTTTGTGTGTGAACATTCCTTCCTTCCTTTGCATGGTCTAGGCAACTCTTGACACTTACGGAATTCTGTCAGTGTAACCTATGCCATTGTTGTAGACTTATGTTCTTGGAACTTTGTGGGCAAGTTGGATTTGTGAGCTTGCCTGTTCATAATTTCCTAAAGGAATTTTTTTGCCTTCAATTTAATATAGCTCAACAAGTACCAATTAAGCTTGTGTCCTCCTTTGTGTCCTAGGAGCTAAGTCAGCAAAAACAAAAACAGTGTAGCCTGTGCTTCCAAGTTTTTACATTATACTGAAAGGAAACCACGAATATAAATACATGTAACATAAATAAAGTAGTTGGGAGCTGGAGGTCATTAACTGGGGAAATCAGGAAAAGCCTCTTCTTAGAAGAATTTTTAGAATTTTGAAAAGAGGCTAAGACCAGGAGGAGGAGCAGAGGAGGAGGGATTGCATCCCAGGTATGGAGGGCAAACCTAGGTGAAGACACTAATGTAGAAAAGTGAAATTATCACGAATAGGATGCAACTGCAAGTCAGTTTGTCAGGAAATCTAGAAGAGAATAAATTTTGGAAGCAGGGAGTAATATGCATTCAGCATGAAAATATAGATTGAAACCAGATTTTTTTTTCCTGAGGCAATTGGAGTTAAGTGACTTGTCCAGGCCACACAGCTAGCAAATGTTCAGTGACTGAGGTCAAATTTGAACTCAGATCTTCCTGAATTCAGGGGCTGGTGCTCCTACTAGCTGCCCCCTTGAAACCAGATTTTGAAGAGCTATTTAAATAGGTTTGTATTTGCAAGGCAAATTCTTTAAAATAACAGTATATAAATAGCTAACATTTATACACTGGTTTAAGATTGCAATATGCTAGACATGTCATCTCATTGACTACTCATGTGATGTCTTTTTGACTGTAGCAAGTGCTTTTAATACACATTAAAAATTTCTATGTGCCTATAATAAAGTTTAGTTAGAAAAACTTCTTGAGGCATTCCTTAGCATCTAATTTTTTTTTTAAAGCTAAGGACACAGACCTAGAATTCCTTTCCTACTTTACAAATATTTTATGTTGGGCTAAATATTGTGGTCCAATTAAATAAACAATGTATACTCTTAGGATTTAGTTTTAGCATATGTAATTGGTTTGTATACTTTTAAATATGTCTCAACAATTAGAAAGAACTGTGAAAAAAAAAGTAATTATCAGATAGCAGAGATGAGTTCTTCCTCATTGCAGGTCGTAAAGCAAACAAAGGTTGAATGACCACTTGTCAGTTAGGAGAAGATTCATATCCAACTCTAGAGTAAACTAGATGGTCTCTATGATCTCTTCCAATTCTGAGATTTACTGTGAGTATATATAAGATTTCTGGGTTTCTGGCTATCAGATTGTTTTTTAGCTGGACTTTAGAAGATATTTATGAACAAAAATGATATTTTGACCTATTCTGCTCTGCAACTGACATGGATTGATCTTGAAAAAATATCTCAGTGTCCCTAGTCATGAGCCTCTTAGAGACAACTTGTACATATGTCCATGTGTGAATGTAAAGTAACTTGGGCTTCTCAAAT
Source organism: Sminthopsis crassicaudata (assembly GCF_048593235.1). NCBI lineage: Eukaryota > Metazoa > Chordata > Mammalia > Dasyuromorphia > Dasyuridae > Sminthopsis > Sminthopsis crassicaudata. Next base: position 163,665,839 of record NC_133617.1, read on the forward strand.
ATGGATATGATGACAGTCTGGATACATTGAGAAATGTTAAGGAATTCCCTGAATTGTCTTTTTGAATTGCTATATTTTCCAGAAACACCCTGATCCTGAGTATGCAGAAGATCCTGAATGAAGGACAAAGCTCTTCCTGAGCTGACATAATTTGTTGTTTGCCTCCCAGGGTGGATTCCCTGTGTGAATTTGGGAGTCAAGACAGGCCCCAGGCAGTCTGTGCTAGGCTGGAAATGCTTGTGCAGTTGGGACCTTGTAGATAAGCAGACCATCATATTTTCAAGGTCTAGCAGTTCCCAAGAGAAAAGAATACCTCTTTTACCATTGCCTTGCTTCTCCTCTTGGGGGGGAGTTTTATCTTTTTTCTCACTTTTGTTGCCCTCTTTCCCTTTTCATGCTACCCACTTTTAGGTGGTGATTTGTGTTTTCTCCTTCCTTTATTGTACACTTATAAATATGCAAACTTCTATGGATTGTGAACTCTTTAGGTTCCACATACATATTCATTCCTTTTGTACTAAACCTAGTTTTCATGTAAGTTTCATGAAGTTGTGATTGCCTATTGACACATAGCATTGTGAAACGAATGGTGAACTAACTTGTCAGGAGCCTAGAATTAAAATCCTAAACCAGATGATTTCTAACTGTATTGTCATGGGCATGTCACTGAGCATCAGTCTACTTCTTTTGAAAACCAGAATACATGTGATATGTGATAATTTTTATTATTATTGTATTTTGTATTATTTGTATATTGTATTATATATCACTAATATTAGTGATAAACTTGTGAATTTGAAAGTGTAATATATGTGTGTTTATGATTGTTAATACATTTTAATTTTATATTAATGGGTCTGTGAGTTCACTAATGTATATTTTCTCTCCATACCCAATCATCTTATGTGATTCTTGTTATACTTGCCCAGAGATCCTCAGGAAGATCTAATTAATTTTTCAGAGGGCTTCCTCTAGGTCTGTTTATATTTTGTGAGTGCCAAAATAGCACTCAGACTGTTATTATCTTTCTGTAATGTTATACATTGCTGGAAATATATTGCACCTTAGTTGTGTCCACCATGCATCTATCTTTCCAGTTACTACTGACTTCTTTGCAACTTTGAATCAGGGAAAACTGAGGTATTCCAAATTTATAACTAGATAACATCCCTGGAAGAACATTTGACTTACAAAGATGAACTTTCAGAAGAAATGGTAAAAGCACAGTGTAATTCCCCAAATTCAGTTCCATCTATTCTTTTCCTATTTTACTAAAGTCCTGAGTCATTATTCCACTATAATGTCTATATGAAAATATGTGTACTGAAGTTTTTGATCCAGGTCAAATTAAATGGCGTAGTCTAAATAATAGACAATTTCCATCCATTTAGTTTTTTCTGTGCAGATTGTTTATTAATCAATCTTTTAAATAATTATGGATCTACACTCATTTCAAGGATATAGCGAAAATATAAGAAAAAATATGTAAATTATGTTTTTATTATGGACTACAGCTTTTTTTTTTCAAATAATTGATTGAAAAATGAAGAGAAGTAAAAGGTCCTAATTGATTTATTATTTGTTGATTACAAAAAAGCATTTAACTTGGTAGAAAAATTCAATTAGGAATGTTTCATGCATATGTTAAGATCACACAAGACTCCTTGTTAAATAAAACCAGGGAATCCTCTCATGTTATTGTAACTCTTTGATTATCAATGTTGATATTAATATGATGAGCATGAGACAGAGAGGTAAATGCTCACCAAAGGTGTTTATCTCTGTTACTGAATATCCTTTATTCTAGAGCCAATACATTTACAATAATCACATGGCAACATGCCACCAGTCTGAGAAACTTTTCAGTATTAGTTATGATCTCTCCCTGTTTGCATGACTGCAACTCTTCAATGAGATTCATGATTTTTAAAATTATTTTATAATTGTTACAATTATCAAAAAATGCAAAGCATATAGTAATAGAAAAATAATCTCATGTCAACTTGCCACTAATTTAAGAAACATTTGAATATTATTTAGCAAAACTGTGCCAATTATTGCTTCATACTTATTTCATCGATCCATTTGTCAAATAAAAATATTACTGCTATGCTCTGTATTTTTGGGAAAAGAGGACCAGAAATAATTTTTTAATTAATTTGTTGTTATTCTAAGTTCAACATTGATCAATTTGAGAGATATCCCAACTGATAGTTTTCTCATCCCTTTGGGCATATTTCTCCAATAATAACATTTTTTAAAAGAGAAACATTTATAGGAATCATGAACAAATATAATTTCACAATATGATAAAACATAGTTACCCAACTAAGAGTAAGACAAAAGTTAATATTTTGCTTTTTTATCAGAACTAATAGTGACTTGAAAGAATGGAGAGATTTTTTTTATTCCTCTCATCTTAATACTTTTAGGAAAAAGTAAAGGAAATGAAAAATCTTAGAGGAAAGCTGTTTCCATCTAAGTTTGGTTCCAATCCTTAGATCATTTTTCTAAATTTTTAGTTTTATTCTTTTTTTTTTTAAACGTAGTTTTCTAAATGAAAAGCATTTTGGCTTAACATAAAAGGAGAAGGGATTTCAGTAGTGAGTGGATATTGTTTCTTAGGAAATTTGATTAAGTACCAATCAAGTTTCCTTTCTTGAGGTGATATTGGGAAGAACTCTAAACTAGAGAAGTATTTATTAATATTTTTAGTTGAACTAAAATTTGAATGTACTTCCACACTTTCAAAAGTATTTTTTGACTATCAGCTACTTGAAAAGTACCATGCTTTTCAAGTACTAAATTACTAAGTCAAGTATCAAATGGCTCAATAATTCTTGTTGAATAAATGAACTGATTAACAATTAATTATTTAATAGCACAAACATTATTGCTTATCAATATTTTCATGGTTAATAAGTGGCCTATGCATTTTGCTTCTTAGTAGGCTTAATGTTAGAATTAGTAGAATGCTAGAATTAGTAGAATTAGAATTAGTAGCATGTTAGCTTCTTGAGGGCAGGTACTGTTCCATTTTGTACCCCAACAATTAATATTATCTTGTAGGAATATTGATAATAGAAGACTATCATTAAAAGTAGGAGATTGATAAATGTTTGCTAAATTGAATTGATAAAATGATACTGTAAGAAGAAATAATACTTTTTTTATTCCCAAGTATAGATCATGAATACCCTAAAGTTGAAAAGGTTTTGAAAGTTAAGAAGCTGCCAAGTGAGATTTATATATCAAAAGAACCAAATCCAGCATCCAGGAAAAGAACCATGTCCAGCATAAAGTATGAAGGAAGTAGAAAATTCAGCTTTCAGGAGAAAAGACTTAAGGGGATTTTAATGTCAGCTATAATTGTAAGGTATAGCTTGCCTCATTTTTCATTTTTTTTGCCTGTATCTGTGATTTCTTTGATGTAAGGAACTCCTAAGTGAAGAAATTCCTACCAATGCAGGTCAGCATCTGACCAGCAATTTACAGAGAATTGACTAGAACACCAAGAAGTTAAGTGGCTTGCCTACCATCACACAGCCAGGCTGTGTCAGAAACCATATCTGCCTGAAACCCTTAGTTTAGCATACTCTCTAGTCACCACACCATATTACCTCAAACTGTTTTCATTACTAAAATGCTATTTAGAGATAAACAGGAGATGCAAAATTCCCTGTGTATCCCAACTCCAAATAGCTCAACTGGACCTCAGTGGGACACATATAACAACCATGATGACAATCATTGTCTCCATTGCTTAAATGGTATTCCCGTCTAATATCCCCTTCTTTAAATCCAGCTTTATAGGTATTTCTTCTGATGTAAGGCATTTCTTGATTTCTTTATTGCTATCTCTCTGCCTCTTCCACTTATTGAATATGTCTTTGTACATACTTCATTTTTATTTATCTCTGTCCACGTTATTTTCTCTAACAGATTATAAGCTTCTTGAGGGCAGAGATAGCTCTTTCTATCCCCAGCATCTAGCACATAGTAAGAACTTAATAAATATTTGTTGAACTACATTGAACTACATTAAACTACTACATTGCTTAAAAGCAAGTGGGAACTATGAGAGACCATGTGGTATACTAGAGAGAACACCAGACTTAACGTCAGGAAGCAACTAGGTAGCATTTGAATAGAGCTTTCTTTGGCTCTGGAGTCAGGAAGACCCAAGTTCAAGTCCAATCTCAACATTCACTAACAATATGACCCTACTCTGTGTGACATAAGTTTACTTGACTCTAAAAATGGGGATAATAATAGCACCTGCTTCACAGAGGAGTTGTGAAGACCAAGAGAAATAATATTTGTAAAGTGCTTAGTGGAACTTAACAAATGCTTGTTTCCTTCTCCTGTCTTCACCCCTTCCCCCTTTCCTTCAGGAAACTTGGTTCTCATATTTATTTGATTATGGGTGAGTCACTTAATGACTTTGGATATTGAGAACAATATCAATGCTCCTACCACATAAACTACTATATAACAAGTAACTTTCTGTATAATAACAATATTACCTACTTCCAAGAGTTGTTGTGAAGAAAGTGTTTCATAAATCTTAGAAGTACTAGATAAATATGAATTACTAAAGTATTATCAATGTGTTTTATTCCTGTGTACTGTTATAGTTTTTTATTAAAAGGTATATAACTCATCATATTTGGTATTGCTCATTGAATAGATAACATATTTAAGATACACCAATGTATATTGATATTATTGAAGTTAACATGACATTTTTCCACATTTTGATTTTGTAAAACATATATGACAAAAGATGAATTCAACAATAGGGAGGAGACTTTGAAATGGCATAGTAGCATCTTCTTAATGCAGCTCCAACTTATCTTTAATTTGTGGCAATTTGTATGCAATAACAAGGACAAAATTACAGAATTTTCAAATTCAAGGGATGTCCGAGTCATAGATTACAAGCAGAATCTGAGTTGGAAAGGGTCATCAGTGGCTATCTGGTTTATGTCATACTTGAAAGAAATCTTCACTGGCATATAAAGGAAAAATAAATATATTGTGCTGTGACAATTATGGAAAGGGTATCTCTCTTAGTTATTGCTGGCAAAATTCTTGCCAGAGTCTTCCTTAATACGTAGTTCCTTCACCTGGAAGATGGACCTCTATCTGAGAGCCATTTGGCTTCAGAAAAGACCAAGGAACAGCTGGTATATTGTTTACTGACATACAACTCCAGGAGAAATGCCAGGAATAGAACAGAAGTCTGTTTGATAATGTTTGTCAATTTGACCAAGGGCATTGATACTCTCAGCTTGTGAGGAATTATAGGAAATTGTGTCAAAATATGGTTTGCCCACAGTTCATCAATTTTTTATATGTCATTTCATGATGGCTTAGGCTCTGGATAATTGATGATACTCTTGCATTTTTTCAATCACTAATGGAGTAAGGTAAGGTTGTGTGCTTGCTCCATGCTTTCCATTATTTATTTGTTTATTTTCTTCCATTTGGGATTTTATTTTTGTTAATTAAATAGTTTTTTATTTCCTCTCAAGATACATGTCAATACAATTTTTAGCCTTCATTTTTACAAGATTTTGAGTTCTAAATTGTTCTCCCCTTCTCCCTTTCCTTCCCTGGTCTGAAGATAGTAGGCAGTTTGGCATTCAATATAAGACATATTTCCATATTAGTCACAGTTGGGAAAAAAGAAGCAGGACAAAAGTCAGGGGAGGGGGGAAAGATTATGAGAAAAAATAAGATAAGTGAAAAAATATGCTTCATTCTGCTTTCAAAGTCCACCAGTTCTTTAACTGACTATGCATAGCATTTTTCTTTTGTGAATCCTTTGTACTTGTCTTGGATCATTATGTTATTGTGAGAAGAGCTGAGTTATTCATAGTCAATAATCACATAATGTTTCTGATGCTGTGTACATGTTTTCTTGGTTCTGATCATTTCACTTTGCATCAGTTCATACAAGTCTTTACAGGTCTTTCTGAAATTTACTTGTTCATTTTTTCTTATTGCACAAAAGTATTGTATATATATATTCAGTAATATATTGAATAATATCATGATAATAGGCATCCTTGCTTCATCCCTGATCTTACTTGAAAGGCTTTTAATTTACTTACATTACAGATAATACTTGGTGATAGTTTTAGATAGATATTGATTGTTATTTTAAAGAATATTCCCTTATTCCTATGGTCACTAGTGTTTTAAAAAGAAATGGGTGCTGTATTTTGTCAAAAGTTTTTTCAACATCTATTGAGATAAGCATATGATTCCTTTGTTTTGTTATTCATATGGTCAGTTATATTAACAGTTTTCCTAATATTGAGCCAACCTGCATTCCTGGTATAAATTCTACTTGGTCATAGTGTATAATCCTTTTGGTATATTGCTATAATTGCCTAGCTAGTATTTTCTTTAAAATTTTTTGCATCAGTATTCCTTAGGGAAATTGGTAAATCATTTTCTTCCTCTGTTTTGGTGCTTCCTGATTTAGATATCAACACCATTTTCTTGTCATAAAAGGAGTTTGGTAGGGCTTCTTTCATCCATTTTTCTAAATAGTTTATATAGTATTGGAATTAATTGTTCTTTAAATGTTTGGTAGAATACACTTGTGAACTCAGCTAGCTCTGGGGATTTTTCCCTAGCTAATTCATTAATGGCTTGTTCAACTTCTTTTTCTAAGTTGGACTACTTAGGGTTTCTATTTGCTGATCTATTAACCTAGGTAATGTATATTTTCATAAGTATTCATTTATTTTGCTTAGATTGTCAGATTTATTGGCATACAATTGAACAAAATATTTCCTAATAATTGCTTCAATTTCTTCTTTATTAGTGGTTATTTCACTTTTTTCATTTTTGATGTTAGATATTTAATTTTCTTCTTAATTTCTTTCTTTTTAAAAATATATTAATCAATGGCTTATCTATCTTCTAGGTTTTTAATAAAATTAGTTCCTAGATTAATATACAAACTCAATAATTTTTCTTGGTTTGTTTTTGATTTTACCTTTCAACCTTATTAATTTCACCTCTGATTTTCAGGATTTCTAATTTGATGCTCAACTAGGGATTTTAAATTTGTATCTTTTTAAGTTTTTTTCTTAATTGCATTAATTGATTTATTCTTTTTTTCCATTTAGTTAATTTTAAAATTTAGAGAAATAAATTTTCTCATAAGTACTACTCTGGCTGCAACCCATAAAATTTGGCATATTGTCTCATTGTTATCATTCTCTTTAATGAAATTGTTTTGTGATTTGTTCTTTGATAGGCTTATTTAGGAGATTATTTAGTTTTCAATTAATTTTTAAACTATCTTTACTACCTTTTGCTGAATATAATTTTTATTGCATTATGATCCAAAAAGAATACAATTAATATTTCTGACTTTCTACATTTGATTTTTGAGGTTTTTATGCCCTATTACATAGTCTATTTTTTGTGAAGATGCCATATGCTGCTGAGAGAAAGGTATAATTCTTTGTTTCCATTCATTTGGATACTATAATACTTGGGGCATATATGTATGATATTGATATTGCTTCATTGTCTATAGTCCCTTTTTTTTTTTTTAGCATGATATAGTTTTCTTATCTTTTAATTAGGTCTCTTCTTGTTTGCTTTGTCTAAGAATAAGATTGCTATACCTGCTTTTTTTTTTTTTTTAACGTCAGCTGACGTTCCAGTCTCTTAACTTTATTTTATGTGTGTCTCTCTGCTTCCAGTATATTTTTTATAAACAAGATATTCTAGAATTCTGATTTTTGATCCATTTAATTAGACAACTTCTGTTTTATGGGAGAATTCATTAAATTTACATTCACAGTTATGATTACTACCTCTGTATTTTCCTCCATCCTCCTGTTTATCCTCTTTCTCTTTTACCTTTTGCCTCTCTACTAGTGTTTTGCTTCTATCACATTTCTTGAGCTACCTTTTTTTTTTTTTTATCAATTTCTCCTTCAACATACCTACTTCTCATTTTTCTACATCCTCATTTCTCGCTCCCTCTCTTTCTCAACTTTTTTCTTTCTTTGAAAGTTAAGCTCTGCTTCCTAGGTAAAATGAGTACTGTCTCAGGTTGATTGCTTTCTAGTTTACCAGTGGAGATAAGGACTACTCTCTATCCTTACAAAAATGTGTATCCAGAATTTAGCACAGCATTTCATAAGGAATTTTTTATATTTTCAGTTCTCCAGTCTTGGATATTATGCTTCTCTGATCATAATCCAAGTTGACATTAACTCTTTTGATTACCATGTTGCTCTGTTAACTCACAGAGAAATTATAGTTCACTAATGTTCTTGCATATTATTTGTTGTTCATTTTCAAAGAGAAACAATGACATCGCAGGGTGAAATTTCAAAAGTTTTTGGATATTTTTCAGCTGAACATGTCTCTTGCTGTACCACTCCCATCTTGTAATTGTGAAATGAATTATTTGAACCGTAAGATTTTACATTCATCTTTATTAGCTTTTATTTTATATCTGACTCAAAGTTCTAACCTTTTAAGATCTTTTTATTTTATTTTTAATTTTTAAATTTTAATTAGTTTATTTTTTGCTGAGGCAATTGGGGTTAAATGACTTGCCCAGGGTCATACAGCTAGGAAGTGTTAGGTGTTTGAGATCAAATTTGAACTCAGGTCCTCCTGACTTCAGGTCTGGTGCTCTATCCACTGTGCCACTAAGCGGCCCCTCTTTTAGGATCATTTTGAGCAAAGGAAGGAAGTGTGGTTAAGGTGCCACTCTTATTTCACTTCAGAGAAATTGTATGTAACAATCATTTCTTCATATGATGTTTTAGTCACAGAAGAATGACTAAGTTGTTTCCATATACATAGGAAAAAATGGAAATAAACTGAAAGACTAGGAGTTTATCAAATGCTTAATTCCTTGAGAATAAGGGGTTTTATATTTGACAGGGATATGTGACTATTTGAAAGTTAAGGAAGATTAATGTCAGGAGGGAGATGAGTGCCTGATCTCACCCATGCTCTCATCAATGTAGGACTTCTATCAGTTCAGATTGTAACTCATGAGTGCTTTTTTTCTTATTCTGTTCTTGTCCATCTTTCCATAAATCTTCCATGGAGAATTTTAGGTACTTAACTGTAGTCTATTTACAATGGTAACAAGTCTTTCCATTGTCCTTTGAGTCATCTACAATTTTTATTCTTTTAATAACATGGTATTTTGGAATTCATCATTGCAGGGATAATGCTGATGTTTAAAAGTCATTGGTTAGGGTTTTTTGTTTTTGTTTTGTGGCAGTGAGCAGCCTGGAATCATTGAAAAATGTTCCATTATTTACCAAATTCTTTCTAACCTGTTCCTATGTTCATTTCTGGTCCCAGCTTGTAATTCTGCACATCATCTATCCTCAAGATAAATGTACTAAAGGCCTACTTCAGTGGGTTATCTATCTAACTGTATGCCATAATGTGTGTCCTATGGATTCTTCATCCTCTTGTTTTCATGTGTGTGACTTGCTCTTTCAATTTTATATTGCATGACTATGATTCTTATAGAGGCGGACCAACAGTGTTCTGAGACTAATACATTCAACACAGTGTAATCCAAGAAAAGGAATATGGAAGGACCTTACCCTATGTATGGAAGCTCTTTTCCAATTGAACTTGGAGCAAGACATCCTTTGTTTCAAAATTCATATAATTTTAATAAGTATCTGTCTCCTTCATTTTACTTCCTTTGATGTTAAAGTTCAAAGGGTCATTGAATAGAGTTGTTTCTATTTTTTTTCCTTCTGTTAAGCAAGATAAAGTATTATCTTAACATATGTACACAGAAGACATCTTGGTAGAAGAGAATTTTCAAATATATATTTTGCTCTGCTGAGTCACCGGTTTTTTGTTTTTGGAATTAACAAATATGGTAAGATTCAGCATTATTTATATTTCTCAGTTAATCGTGACTAAAGATATAACCTGCTATAGAAAATAACTTATGAAAGACATTGACAAAAAATATCATGTTAAAAACTATAAACATTATATACTTGAAAAATTTTCTCTAGCTCTTAACTATCTTTTAACTACAATAACTAGGTAAAAAGAAAAAGAGAACATTATTGGTACTGGAGAAAAATTAGAAGATGTCCTCAGTACAAGCAGGGCCAAAGCAAAAAGATATAGTCCCTCTTCAGTACAATTTGACTTGTTAAATAAGAAAAGAGAGGGGCAGCTAGATGGCGCAGTGGATAGAGCACCAGCCTTGAATTCAGGAAGAGGGGAGTTCAAATCTGGTCTCAGACACTTAACACTTTCTAGCTGTGTGACCCTGGGCAAGTCACTTAACCCCAGCCTCAAAAAAAAAAAAAAAAAAAAAAAAAAAAAAAAAAAAACATAAGAAAAGAGAATGAGAGTAAAGGGACAAAATGACATAGAAAAGACAGATTATCCCCATTTGCTAAGGAAATAATTTCCCTACTGAATCTCAAGAATGAAGAAATTGGATGTGATTAGTATCTTGAATAATATAGAAATACAAAATAAATCCACAAAATCACCATATTTTGATAATATTAACAAAACCAGAAGGAAATACAAGAAAAATTAAAATGACTACTAAGTGGATAAAATAGTTGAAAACTCACCCACCAAAATCTATTTTGTTGTTTAGTAATTTTTTCAGTTGTGTCTGACTCTTTACGACTCCGTTTAGGGTTTTCTTGAAAGATATACTACAGTGGTTTGCCATTTCCTTCTCTAGCTCACTTTATACATGAAGAAATAGGCAAACAAATAAGATTAAGTGATTTGCTGAGGGTCTCACAGCTAGTAAGTGTCTGAAGCTAGATTTGAACTGATGAACATGAGTCTTCCTGACTTCAGGTCCACTGCTCCACCCATGCACCATTTAGTTGTCCCACCAAAGAGACATCTAGAATTTATATAAATATGATTACAATAATACTTCATGAAAATATTTTAAGAGCTATTGAGTACTACATGCACCCTATCAATACATATATTATCTAAATTAATTTATGGGTTCAATTCATTCCAATCAAACTACTAAAAGGACACTATATAACTGGACAAAAAATTAGTAAAATGGTCTTGAATCTCAAAAGAAATGATGACAAAAATAGAAATTAAAAGACATATCTCTCAAAGAAAATGATGACAAAATAGAAATTAAAAGACATATCATTAGCAGAATTCTAATCATAAAATAGTAAGCAGGAAACTATTTGATACTGACTAAAAAAATAAAAAAGTAGATTATCAGAACAGATTAAAAAAGCAAAAACCAGTAGTAATTAAAAACAATAATCCAATGTTGGATAAATTTAGAAAAATAATCCCAGTGCATGAAATTTACTACCTGTTTGCTAGAATTGCTGGGAAACAGGGAAGCAGTTTAGACTTTTAGTTCAGCATAGTATATAATACAATAATCTCATAGTCAATCTGAAAAGATAATAGCATTAAAATGGAGAAAAACATAAGGAGACAGCTTGTATAACTATGATGAGGAAGAGAATTCATATCTAACATTACTCATAGAAGATAAAGTTGGAAATTTCAGTTACATTAAATTAGAAAAGCTTTTGCAGGACAAAAGCAAACAAATACAGCCAGAATAAGAAAATATGATGAGAAAAATTTTAATGGCAAATATCCGATAAATGTCTACCATCCAAGATATATAGCGCATCTGATACAAACATGTAGTAATAAGAGCTATTCCCCAATAGAAAAGTGATCATAAGGTAAGATTTCAAAAGAATGAATATAAGCCATTAACAGTGATGTCAAAGAATTTTCCAAATCTTAATGATGAGAGAAATAAAAATAAAAATTAAAATAACTCTGACATTTCACTTAATACCCACTATATTAACAAAAACAAATGTGGAAAGACAGGCACAAGAATGTAGCTGTGAAGTAGTTCAATTGTTTTGAAAAACAACTTGGACGTATATTAGAAAAATCACTAAATTGTACATATGTTTTGAGTTAGCATTATTCCTACTAAATATATACTCCAAGGAGTTTGAAGATATTTTTATATGTGCACGTTTGTTTATAGCAGTACTATTTGTAGTAGCAGTGAAATGACATAAAAGTGGGTGCCTACCAATTGAGGAATGGATTAATATTTGTGGTATATGAATATTAATAGAACATTATTATGCTATAAGAATGATGGATATAAAGAATTTAGAGAAGCAAGAAGACTTGGATGAACTGAAGTAGTTACATGATGATCCCAAAACAACTCTGAAAGATTTTAGAACACTGTTCAATGTAGTGACCAGTTGTAATATCACTGTTGACAGTGAAAAATGCCTTATACTTCTTCTTAGACAGGTGATAGATTATTATAGATACATAATGAAGTATAAATTGTTAGATTTAGTCAATACATTTTATATATAATTATACTTTCTTGTTATAAGGAGAGTTGTATTATTGAAGAGGAAGCCGTTAGAAAAAAGTTATAATAAAAATTTAAAAATTTAAATATAATAAAACATTTAAAAAAGAAAACAGCTTATACTTGTACCAGAAAATTTACTAAACTGTATAAACTCTGAATTCATATTCCTACTCTGTATCATTGATCCTAAAGGACAAAAGTAGAAAGATCCAGTAAATGCTAAATGATTTATAGTAACACTTTTTGTGGTAGCAAATAAAAAAGTGTGTGAACATCAGTTGAGGACTGGATGAACAAATTGTGGTATATAAGGTAATGAAATGTTTCTGGGCCATAAAGAAACAAATTTCAGTAATTTTGAAAAACATGAGATTTACATGAAGTAATACAAAGTGAAGAAAGGAGAATCAAGAGAACAACACAAATGAATAGAATACTTAAAGGAAGCAAAATTCTAAGTGATTGTAAAAATTAATATTGGTTTCAAAGAACAGATAATGAAGTAGATATCTCTCCTCTTAGCAGAGTGATGAGAAACCATACCGGGAAAACCATTGTGCATATATTTTCATTTTTAATAACTACAAATTGTTTTTGTTTAATTTTTTCTTTCTTACAAGAAGGGTTAATTTTGCCAAGGGCAGGGCAATATAGAAATGAGAAAAACAGAAATGAGTGCGATATAAAAATAAAAGCCATCAAGAAGACATTTTCAAAACAAAGAAAAAAAATCTTCAAAACTACTGTTACCTTCTAGTATTTTTACCAAAATTGGACTATCCCGAAAAGTTTGTTCCCACACTAGTCAAGATCATATCAGGGCAAAGGTTCATGATTTGGGTACTGTCTTATCCCAAGATAAGGAGGATAATGTGAAGTGACAAAATCAAAAGAAATTCAGGAATGGAGAACAATCTTCCAATACCAGGATCCAGGTGAACTGGTTGATTAGTTGGAAAAAGTCAGAGAAAGTGGTCTCAAAAACAGAAGCAGAGATTCCTAACAAGACTCAAGAAGGGGAGGTAACAAGATGTTCAGGCTACAAGATTTGATGTCAGGAAATGGTCAAGATTTTTGTCCAGATTTAGATGAGGAATGAGAATGTAATTTTTTTTGGTAAATTTCTGGGCATATATGAGTTTTAAACCCCTCTGTGTAGCAGCTTCCCTCCATTCTCCCAACCCTACCTTCCCTTTTTAACTTCCATCAGTTGCAGAACTCATTTTGCTTTCACTGTGCTTATTTATCTTTTACAAGTAGTACTATGTACTACTATATAGTAGTAGGTGTGCTCACATCTGCATCAGCTGGAGGGCTTTTTGTGCATCTTTATCTTAACATGTAAATTATGAGGAGACACTATTCCAGGGGGTCTTTTGGTTCCCGAACCTAAGGCAATGGTTTGACATTCGTGAAAGGTCTTCATCAATTCAGGTATATCAAGATGGAAAGTTGGCTCCTAGGTCAATTTCTCTGTTGCATTCTTCCCCCAGCAAATTTTGGCGATGTCTGTATTGTCTACAGGAATAATGGTTTTCTTTCACCAGCAATTCCTCAACATTGAGGGTAGGTGCATATATGGTGAGTGCAGGTCTATGCTTGCTTGCTATGTGAGTCCTGGGAAAAATTATTGATGAGACAGAGTGAATAAATATGGATGAAGAGCATACTAGATGGGACAATGAAAAGGGAGAAGTGAATAAGCTTTTATTTTTTATAAATACTTGCTATATTTCAGTCACTAGGCTAAATGCTCTACAAATTATCTTATTTGATCTTTACAACCCTTGGAGGTAGGTGCCGTTAGGCAGAAAGAAATTACATGACTTGCCAAGAATCACAGAGCTGGTTAATGTCTGAGGATGGATTGGAAACCAAATTTTCCTGATTTCAGGCCCAAGATGCTCTTCACTGTGCTTCTAAGGAAGGCTTCTATTACTGAGTGGGTCAGTTTCTTTTGATAGCCTTTCTGTTTTCAGCTAAGCCTGGGTTCTCATGTGTATCTGGGCTTTCTCATAATATCTGCTCATTTTTCCTGGGCCTCTTATTATTGTGTGAAATGGATCTTGAGTTGACTCTTAACACTCCTTGCTATTGTCTGTTGCTAGCTCCAAAGCTCAAATGTAAAGACAGGGCTGTAAGAGCAGGAAGGAACTAAGAGCAAAAACCATAGTCTGAGTGAAAAAGGAAGAATAAAGAGTTCTTATAGTTTAAAAAAAATGGTGATTAACCATAGCTTGTTAGGTATAAATTTTTACAACTCTCAATGTCTTTTCATCTAAGAAAATTTTACATGATCCCAGGTATAGAAAACAGGTATACTAATCAAACATTTACTGATAATAAATCACATTTTTGTGTCCCCCACATTCAATTACAAGATCCTAAATGGGATCATGACCCACAATTTAAGAAGCTGGGATGTGAAGATGCACATATTGAGCCCAGTTTTGACTAAACCTAATATATTGCATCTATCTTCCCTTAAAGCTTTCAATTCTGTGAGACTGATGATCCATATCCTTACAGAACTTTCAGGTGTGAATACAGATCCTCTTTCAGTGATCATTGAGATATTGTATAGAATATGAGGTATTTCAGGACTGGAAAATGGCCAATATTTTCCCACTTTATAGAGAAAGGAAGGTCAAGTCTATAGATAATTCTGGGCAAAATTCTTTGACATAGTACAAAAGATATGCATCATGAGCATTTAGAAAGGCAATCTATGATCACTAGAAGTATGATTTTAGTTCATGTTAGACAAACTATTTCTCTTTTTTGAATAGGTTATTAGTAGATTGGGGTATGTTGCGCTAATAATAATAATAGGTGATATTTTTATCACATATCAATAGCACAGTGTATAGAGTCAAGAAGATTCATCTTTCTGAGTTCAAATCCAACTTCAGACAATTATTAGCTGTGTGATCCTGGGCAATCCACTTAACTTTGTTTTCTGCAATTTCCTCATTTCTAAAATGAGCTGGAGAAGGAAATGGCAAACCACTTCAATGTCTTTGTCAAAAAAATCCCAAATGGAGTCATGGAGAATTGGATACAACTGAAATTATTGAACAACAAATTTATATACAGCTTTAAGTTTGGAAAAAATGCTTTGCATGGTTTATTTTTTCAATTGTTCTTTTTTTTTTTCTCTGAACTTAACCAACTCCAAATAAAATGAGAATTCCCATATATAAATTAAAACAGAAAAAGAGGATTGTTAATGAAACTTGAATCTTTAATTCTTGGCATATATTATGTATTTCTCTTTTTTATTAATTTTTTTATAGTTTTTATTTACCAGATTATATGCATGGGTAATTTTACAGCATTGGCAATTGCCAAACCTTTTGTTCTAATTTTTCCCCTCCTCCCTGCTCAGATGGCAGTTGACCAAAATATGTTAAATATGTTAAAGTATACATTAATGTATATTTCTCTTTTTTAAAGCTTGTTTGAATAGTCAGGTTGGAGCCATTTTAATTCCATTTTATATCTCCTCATCTTTATCCTTTCTTTGAATTTGGTGCATTGATTTTTCTTTTCTTTTAGCAAGTAAGTGATTTGACTGTACAAAGATGGCTAGTTTGGAAATGATTCCCATGTTGATAATTGGTCATTTTCTATTTGTTAAAATATAACATAATCAAATTCCCCCCCCCCCCCCACTTTTTGGTGTTTGGGTGGTTGGTATTCTCTATGTCCAGAACTATCAGGTTTTCTTGAAGAAAGAAACCAGAGGATAGTAGGACCATAAATTTAGATAAGGAAAGGCTATTGGAGATCATATGGGGACCACAGAGGGGAAAGGGTCACAACTATTGTGACCTGCCTTTGAATCTGAAATCCATCCAGGGATCTTGTGCATATAGGCAGTTTTTAAATAAAGTGTAGACAAAAGTAATTTTTATTCAAAACCAAGCAACTTTCCTTTCCAGTGAAACAAAAAAATTCAAAATAAATGAAAAAAATTGTAATATTACATACCATCTCCAAATAGGATCCTGCAAATTCTATTGATTCTCTTCTAAGTGACAGGACTCATAGGTCTTATTGGGAGAAAATTTTATTTTAAAATCCATCATTTTAAATGGAAAGAGTCTGTTACACATCACAAATAAACATGCCGAAGAAGAAGCCATGACGTAAAATGGCCACTTAATCAACCCAAAGATGTCAAATCTATCTTTGCTGTTTGCTGACCTCATTGTCTCCCCATCAAGGAGGTAGCAGATATGTGTTGGCAAATACCAACTCTACATATTCAAAGACACAATATAGTCTCATTGCCCAATATGTAGAGAAGGAAGGAGGGAAAAGGTGGAGAGGGAAGCTAGAATTCTATATATACTTTTATGCAGAAGATTAGCACATTTCAGTTTTCAGTGATGTGAGAAAAACTTTTTGGCTTTTCCTTTCTTCATAGACTATAATTCCCTAAACAGCTTTCCTCTTTCCATACTTTTTTTATTGTTCTCTTAAAATCATCAAAACATTATATATAACCATTTCCAGGCTCTCTAATTAAACTTCCTCTCTGATAGTCTCTCTCCCTGATATGCTATATGTAACAATTCTCCACATTAAAATGCAAACAGTTCATCCTTATTTAGCTCTTTATGATTACCTATATTTTCCTGTTTCTTTTGACTGCTATGTCAAAAGTTATGTCAAAGTTATGTATTTCTGATTTTATTATCAGGAATGTTTGAAAGTACTCTACTTCATTAAATATCTATTTTCCTTTCCCATTTGATTATACTTAATTTTTCTTGGCAAGTTATTTTTACCTTCTGGACTAATATCTCTGCTGCTTTATAGTGATGATTGCTTAATCCTATATGATCCTGATTGTAGCTTCTCAGTATATGAATTCTTTCTTTTTGACTGCTCGCAATATTTTTCCTTTAACCTGGAAGCTCTGGATTTTGCCTTTAATATTTTTGGGAGTTTTCATTTTGTATTTTTTTTCTAGGAGGAAACTGGTAAGAAATTGGTGAATTCTTTCTATTTCTATTTTGCCTTCTGGTTCTAAGAGATCTGGGAAGTTTTATGATTCCTCAAAATCTAAGTCTTTTCCTTCTTTGATGTTTAAGTTCTTTTTTTTTTTTTTTTTTTTTTGGCCATAGCTTTCACATAATCTAGAGATGCTTTACATATTTTGGGTTTTTTCAGTCTTTTAAATTTTCTTTTAATATTTCTTGATGCCTCATAGAGTCATTGACTTCTATTTAATACATTCTAATTTTCAGGAAGCTTGGGACCAGTGACTACTCCTCCTTATTAGATTGTGAACTCCTAGTGCTCTCCATAGAGGATAAGGATTGTCTTTTTCCTTTCTTTCACAGTGCTTGACACATAGTAGTTGCTTAATAAATATTTATTGACTGACAATCTAGAAAACACATCTAGATTCAGGTGGCCCCTGATCAATATGGTTATTTTACTTGGAATTGGGTAGAGAATGATAGTACTAGTTGGCAGCCATTCCTGAAACTTGCACAAAGTCAAGAATCTCTTTTTGCCCAATCATATTGATGGGAACTCTAAACCAGCTTGTGAACTTTGGTTTCTAAAGGAATCTTAGGGACAATTAAATCTAATTCTCTGGTTTTACAGATGAAAAAGGAAAAGCAGGGAAAGTAAATGACTTCCCCAAAGACCCAGAGTTAATAAATGTCTGAAATGGGATTTGAATGCTGATGGTCTAAAAACTCTGATTTTGGCCCTTTAATAAAACCCATTTGCCACCATTCTGCCTTTAACATTAAAGCAAAAGAGAGCCACACAGAACAGAAGGTCATTTTGTATTTTTCTTTTTTTTCATGAATGCCCATGGCCAAAAAATTCATCCCTTAAGTGTCTAGACTACTGGTGATGAGCCTTTCTCGTATTTAGTTAAGTTGGATAGCAGACTCAAATTTTTGTTGTTGTTCAGTCATTTTTTGTTGTTGCTTTTTTTAGTTGTGTTAGAATAACTTTTTTTTTAAAAATCCCATTAAGGGGTTTCTTGGCAGATACTAGAGTGGTTTGCCATTTCTTTCTACAGATTGTTTTATAAATGAGGGAACTGGGGCAATAAGGTAAAACAATCTGCCTAGGATCACACAGTAATTGTCTAAGGCCAGGTTTGAACTCATAAAGATGAAATCTTCCTGATCTCAGGGCCACACTCAACCAGTTGTACCACTTAACTACCAATTGAATTTATTACTGTGCCCATAGTTGAAGCCTTTCCAATTAGGGCCTGTCAATGCTTGAACACATAGCTGTTGAAAAGTTAGGGCCACCTTCACTCCAGAGTTGCATCATCATTAAAAAGCAGAATATTTCTTAGTCTTCATTTACATATCCTTCTCATGCCTCACTGGGAGGCCTTTCTCACATTTTACAATACTTAACATTAGGGATGCTGTAGCAAAAAAAAGAGGCCCACTAACTTGGATCATTCTTCTCAGAATTCTGTCAGTTATTCAGCATATGCCCAAACGAGACATCTCCAAATCATGTCTTTAATACATTTTCTGAAGATGTACTGCTACAGATGTTATTACCGCTTTAGAACTTGGCAGAAGATCAACTTTCAACTTTTTAAACTACTACAAATCTTTGCTTGATGATGCATACAAGTCAAAACATTACCTTTGTGATGTCACTGGTCCACATAAAAAAAGGACAAATAACATCGCATACAAAAAACAATTACTTATAAATTATATTTATTGATTATGTTGATAATTCAGGTTGTTTTTGAAGGCTCAAAACTCAGAATTTGAACTGGAGAAGCCACGGGACAGCTTATCACAGTATTCTAGATCATTGTAGAGGTTTAATAGGTTCATTTATGTCCTTGCTTACTTTGTCCCTTTCTCCTCCCATCTCAGTAATCAAGAGGTTTTTAGTTTAGTTATTGTTAGTGTCTGTAAATTATAAATGATTAACATTCCATTGCTGGTTACTGAAGAAAGTCATTCTGGTTAAACATCTCTTTTAGCAGTGATGACAAACTCAAATAGTATGTCACATGATTAACTTAGAAAACCACAAACATTATGTTTTAAATTGTTAACCATTTCTCAATGACATTTTAAACTATTTGGGGCTATGCCTGGGTTTGGCACCTCTACTCTTGGGCATAGAAAACGAAATGTTCCCTACATTTCACCCTAAGTCTCACCACAAACCAGGTTTCTAAAACATTAACATTATCTACAAAATATTTATGAAGAAAACCTTGTAAGGTAAAACCACTTTTCAGATATGGCGATAGAGGCTCTGAAAGTCATTTGCCATAAGTCACAGGAATAGTAGTTAAATGGCAGAGTCTGGGCTCAAACCTGTCTTCTACCTTTAAGAACCAGGTTTTGTTCACTATTAGAATTAGAAAAATTAGGAAAAAACTATTCACTAAACTGCTCACTTATTAGAATTAGAAAAAACAACTTAAAAGGTCATTCAATTCTATCCCCATTTTTTTAAACCCAGTTTTTTTTCCCCTTAGGCATTGGGGTTAAGTGACTTGCCCCAGGGTCAGACAGCTGGAAAATGTTAAGTGTCTGAGGTCACATTTGAACTCAAATCCTCCTGATTTCAGGGCTGGCGCTCTATCCATTGTGCCACCTAGCTGACCCACAAATCCATTTCTAAGGCTTTCAAAGGCCAAATGACTTACCTAGTCACATAGATAATGGCAAAGACTGGTCATTTAGTACTCCAGTCTGCAGACTATTTCTTTGTTTTTAAATCAAAATGAACTTAAATACATAAAGAATTTTTTTCTATGTACATAACACAACCTAAAAAGAGGATTCACTGCAAGCCATTTCCTAATTGGTAGTGGAAAGATTCAATTGAAGAAATTATAGTCATTTCTAGTCATATGAAAAAATGCTCTAAATCACTATTGATTAGAGAAATGCAAATTAAGACAACTCTGAGCTACCACTTCACACCTGTCAGATTGGCTAAGATGACAGGAAAAGTTAATTATAAACATTGGAGGGTATACTAGAAAACTGGAACACTAAGGCCTTTTTGATGGAGTTGTGAAATGATCCAGCCATTCTGGAGAGCAATTTGGAACTGTATCCAAAGGTATATCAAATTGTGCATACCCTTTGTTTCTCTTGGATCTGTATCCCAAAGAGATCATAAAGGAGATTTTCCACATGTGTAAAAATGTTTGTGGCAGTTCTCTTTGTAGTGGCAAGGAATAAAAAATGAGTGTATGTGCATCAGTTGGGGAATGGCTGAATGAATTATGGTATATGAATATAATGGAATATTATTGTTCTATAAAAAATGTTGAGCATGCTGATTTCAGAAAAGCCTGGGAAAGACACGAACTGAAGGAAGTGAAGTGAGTAGAACCAAGAGAACATTGTACACAGCAACAAGATTATGTGATGATCAGCTGTGATAGACTTGGCTCTTTTCAACAATGAAATGATTCAAGATAATTCCAATAGACTTGTGATGGAAAGAGTCATCTGCATCCAAAGAGAGAACTATGAAAACTGAAAGCAGGTCAAAACATAGTATTCTTACCTTTTTTTTGTAGTTGTTATTTGCTTTATTTTTCCTCATAATTTTTTTCTTTCATCTTTTGATCTGATTTTCCTTGCACAACATGATGAATATAGAATATATTTAGAAGAATTGCACATGTTTAACCTACATTGAATTGCTTGATGTTTATGGGAGGGGGTGCAAGGGAAAAAAGGAGAAAAATTTAGAACACAAGATTTTACAAAGATGAATGTTGAAAATTATGTATTTGGAAAAAATTTTAAAAACTACTAAAATATGAAAAGAGGTTTCACTATAAAATCATGAATTTATAATTTATGTTTCTCACCTATTTTTGGAAAAAATATATAAGTATGTCATTCCCAAAGTTACTCTGCTTTCTATGCTTCCTTCTACATTTTCTTTTATTCACTACTGTGCTCCCTTTATATTTTTCTCCTTCCCCTCCTATTTTAGACATGGCTACCATTAGACACAAATGGTTATGCAAATATGTAAGACCATACCATATATCTATTTATCATTTCTTTATCTGGAAGTAGATAGAATCTTCCTTCATAGCTTCTTTGTGGTTACTCTGGATTTACTCTGGATACACAAAGTAACTAAGTTATTCAAAGTTGTTTTTAAAACAATATTGCTATTACTGTATACAGCATTTTCTTGATTCTGCTCATTTTTCTCTCTTATTTCATTTATGTCTTTCCATGTATTCCTAAAATTGAGTTCATTTCTAATCTCATATTTCCATTACAACCATATATCTCCAATTGATGGATTGCAATGCAATGTGTCTTCACAAAGAGAATTACTATAAAAATTTTACAACATGTAGTTTCTTTTCCTTTTTCCCTAATTACTTTGGGAAACAAACCTAATTGTGGTATTGGTGGGCATAGATAGTGTAATAACTCTATAGGTATAATTCCAGATTGTTCTCCAAAAAGGTTGGATTAGTTCATAATTCCACCAACAGTGAATTAGTGTCCCAATTTTTCCACATCACTGAAAACATTTTTTTTTGCTTTCCCCTTCTATCATTTTAGCCAATTTGATAGGTATAAAGTGTTATTTCAAGATTGCTTTAATTTGCATTTTTCTAATAAATAATGATCTAGAGCATCCTTTCATATGACTGTAAATTGTTTTGCTTTCTTCATCAGAAAATTGCTTGTTCACATTCTTTGATCATTTATCAGCTGGGGAATGACTCAAATTCTTAATAGATTTTACCAAGTTTTTTTTTTTTTTTTTATGTATTTGACTTATGAGACCTTATCTGATAAACTTTCTATAAAACTCACTCCTGCCTCAATTTTCTGCTTTCCTTATGATCATGGTTACATTGGTTTTATTTATACAAAATCTTTTTACTTTAACGTAATCAATTGTCCATTTTATGCTTCACAATATTCTTTATCTATTGTTTATTCATAAATTGCTTATCCATAAGTCTGATAAATAATATGTTCCATATTGTTTTAATTTTCTTGTTATACTTTTCTGTATGTCTAGGTCATGTGTCCATTTTGACCTTATCTTGGTGTAAATGATGTAAGATATCAGTCTATGCCCATTTTATATCATTGTTCATTCTGATTCCTTCTATTTCTTTTTCTTCTCATTGTAATTACTTGGATTTTCAGTACAAATGGTGATACTGTGCATCATTATTTCACATCTGATCTTACTGGAAAAGGGTCTAGGTTAGTCTCATGAGAAATAATGTTTTTTAGGTAAATGTTTCTTCATTTAAGTAAAAATATCCATTTACACTTATTCTTTCAAGTGTCTTTACTATGCTGTATCTGATAGGTTTTGATATGTCTCATTATTGTTATTCTCTTAAAGAAGTTATTGTTTCTATGATTTATTTTCTATGGTCTCTTATTAAACATAATTTTTACTATGATCTGGAAGATATATTTAATGTTTCTGCTTCTAAGTATAAAATTTTTATGCTTTACTATATGGTCAGTCTTTGTAAAGATAACATCTATCACTGAGAAAAAGGTTTATTATTTTCTCTTTCCATTCAATTCTCTGTAGATATCTATCCTATCTAGCTTATCTAAAATTCTATTCACTGTCTTGACTTTTTCTTACTCATTTTTTGGTTAGATTCTAATTCTGGGAGGGGAAGATTAAAGTCCCTATTATAATTATTATTTATTATAATATAATTAAATTATTTATGCTATTATAATACTAATATTTCTATTTGTGACATTTAACTTTTCCTTTAAAAATTCAGATGCTCTAGTATCTAGTGCATCTGTTTAGTAATTGATATTGCTTCATTCCTGGAGATACTTTTTTTTTATCATAATATAGTTTCCCTGTTTATCTCTTTTAATTAAATCTATTTTAGTGTTACCTTTGTCCAAGATCATGATTTCTTACCCCTGCTTTGCTTTTTTTTATATCAGCTGAAGCATAATAAATTTGATTCCAACCCTTTAACTCTGTATGTAGCTCTCAATTTAGAATGTTTCTTGTAAGCAACATATTGTAAGATTCTGATTTTCAATCCATTCTTCTATATGTTTCTATTTTATGGGTGTGTTCATTCCATTCATATTTAAAGTTAATTGTTTTTTGTTTATTACCATTCATTCTCTTTTTGCTCACTATTATCCTTAACTTTTCAATTTTTACTTTCTCTATTTATCTGATTTACTTCTAAACACTTTCTCTCCAATCTATACTCCCTTTTTTTCTAGTAAATTTATTTATTTTAAATACACATTGCTTTATGAGTCATGATGGGAGAGAAAAATCAGAGCAAAAGAGAAAAATCATGGGAGAGAGAAAAAAAATCAGAAAAAAAAGTGAACATAGTATGTGTTGATTTACATTCAGTCTCCTTAGTTCTTTTTTTGGATGCAGATAGCATTTTCTGTTCCAAATCTATTGGGATTTCTTTGGATCATTGAACTACTGGGAAAAACCAAGGCTTTCACAGTTGATCATTGTACATTCTTGCTTTTATTATGTACAATGTATTACTGGTTCTGCTCATTTCACTGAGCAATAGTTCATGTAAATCTTTCCAGAGCTTTCTAAAATCAATTCATTCATCATTTTTTAATAGAACAATAATATTTCATTACCTGCATATACCATAACTTGTTCAGCCATTTCCCATTGATGGACATCTACTCATTTTCCAATTCTTTATTACCACAAAAAAAGAACTATTATAAACATTTTTGCACATGTGCATCCTTTTTTTTCCCTTGGGATACAGGCCCTGTGGCACTTGGGTCAAAGGGTATGCACAAGTTTTATATCCCTTTGGGCTATATCAGTTGTTATTTGAGATTTTTTTTACATTCTCTTCTACTTTTTTGGTTCTTTTGATTTTGTTTTATTATTGATATCTTATAATATATCATTAGCTTCTCCTTGCCCAGTTCTAGTTTTCAAGGAATTTTAAAAAAGTTTTTAAATATATTTTCCCAATTGATTAACTTTTTCATAATTTTCTTGATTTGCTTGGACTGCTGTTATTTTTTCCCCTAACTTTTTCTTAATTTCTCTTATTTGATTTTTGAAATCCTTTTTAACTTCTTCCAAGAATTCTTTCTCTGCTTATGATCATTTGATGTTTTTCTTTGAAGTAGGAGTGACTTTTTAAACTTCATTCTTTTGCTTTTAACATGAACTCAGATCTTCTCCATCCTCATGGTAACTGTCCAGGGTTGGGTTCTTTCTTCTTTGCTTACTCATTTTTATTTTGTTTTATTTTATTTTTAGCAGTTTATTACTGTAATCAGATTCTAGTCCTGAGGTATGGGGAGTGGTGCCCTAGGCTCAGGTTCATCTTACTCTAATTTTCTGAGCTCTATGTGGGGACCCAACCTCTAGGCCACCCTGAGGGGACCCCCAGATAGTTGTTCCATAACTGCTCTTGCTTTCTTCCACAGCTGCCAACTTCAGTTGTTCAGCTTTGGAACCCAAACCAGGAGCTCTGCTCTCCTGCAACTTCCCCTCTGAGCTACACTCACCAGGTGTGGGTGTATTTTCTCTTGCCCATAGCTGCAGTCTGGGGCTGTGTTCTGGTCAAACTCGGCTCTTCTTGACTCCAGCTGGCATCCACCGCCTCCTCCACAGGTGCACCAACAAGTCTGAGTCTGTATTGTTCCAAATGGACTACATTGCCCTTTATCTTTGTGCTCATTAAGAAGAAAAGTTTCCTAAGAAAATAATGTAAGAAAGACTACTAAAGAAGATGAATATCTGAGAGGAGAAGAGAAGGGGAGATTTGGCCTGAGGTGATGGAGAGAGAAGGGACAAGCCCGGAGCGGAGCGATAGCTTGTGCTTCTGCAGTGGATGGTGTAAGAGGTACGAGTCAGAGGCTGCCATGGCAGGCATAGAGGGGAATCAAGGGAAATTGCCATGGGTGGGCCAGGTGCTAGACCCTCTTACCCAAACTAACTGCTCAGAGACATCTTCAGATCCAAAGAAGCACTTATCAGGTCCTTGTGAGGAGAGGCCCAAGTACTGAGCACACATAGAGCCTCTCAGCTCCCATCTCCGGCATGTGCCCAGCCTAGTGAGCCACAAATAATGAGTCTAGTTAAATAGCAAAAGACCCAAGTCTTTTTATTGGATGGACTAAAATGGAAGTAACCATTATTGACCAATGGTCAGCAATGTTGTCTGCTTCTTATTGGCCATATCACTTCCTGAAGCTGGGACCTAGGGGTCTGACTTTTCTTGCCCTACAGAATCCTTGACCTAGAGATCATGTGACTTCCTGCAACTTGAGCCTAAAGCCTGACCTTCCTGCCCTGCAGACCCCTGGGAATAGGGATCATGTGACAGGCCTGCGAGCCTAACATCTGACCCACTCCATCCCATAGACTTTTTGAGACATCTTCACCTGGTCTGTTCAGCAAGAAGTAATGGGCCAACACTGGAGCAGATGACCACAGAATGCTCACTCAGTCGCGTGCTTTTGGGTCTAAGAATTGTCTGAGCAATGGGAGAGTTCAATGAGGCAAAAAGTAGGCCTAAAAGCTCATCACTTCAAGCAGAGCTGTCCAGTTACCACAAACAGAATATCATTATTTATGTATTTTCTTAAAAGACTCACGGATACTGGGAGAGACTTTAAAAATCATAGTTAAGCTCATTCAGGTTTACAAATAAGGATACAGAAAATGTTACACGGAAGTTACAGACATCCTAAGGACTTTCAGACACAGTGTTGACTTGAGGATGTCTGCCTCTAATAGAGGTGCTCCACAGAACAGGCAGCTTGTACTTCATGTCACAACATAGATCTGTGGGAACTGCATCTTTCACTGACATGTTCTGAAGTAATCCCATGCATGGGCGAATGAATTAAGAAGGCCAGAATTGTGAAGTCAGGTTCCAAAGGATTATCAGCATGGATATAAAAGCCACAATAATGGGGTGAAGAAGCTCTCTCATTGACTTTCAGTAAGGACATCTTCTAATGGTGATATAGCCAGAAGAGGGCTCTCAGGATGATGAAAAGCTGAATGCTGGGAGAAGGGAGGGGAACATGATCATTGTCTTTAAAGAATCTGAATATGGAGACCGCTTTTCCTTGGCTCTGGAAGACGGATACTAGAAGCAATCCATGGATTACAAGTTCAGGAGAAGCTAGTTTAAATATAAGGGAAAAAAAAAACTTTTTAAACTATTGGGATTGCCCAAGAATAAAGATCAAGGACTTTGCTTATCCTGACTCCCGCTGATTCTAAGGCATCCCAGGTTAACTTGGTCTTCACTCTGGGCACCCAATGTGGGGCTCCTATCACAAAAGCAATTTATCCTTGTTTAGTTCTTTATAATTATTCATTTGTGTTACCTTTTTGTTTCTTTTAACTCATGTTGAACTTCAAAATTTCTATGCAGCTCTGATCCTTTCATCAGGAATGCTGAGAAATCCTCTAAATCATTAAAGATACATTTTCCCCTGGGTTTTGCTGGATAAATTATTTTTTTGACTGTAAACCTATATCCTTTGCTTCTGTAATATTGTATTCCAAGCTCTTTGTTCTTTAAGTGTGATGCTGAATGTGACTCCTCGGTATATTAATTCTCTTTTTTTTAACAGGTTGAAATATTTTTTCTTAGATCTCTTAGATTAGAGCTCTGGATTTTGGCTACAACATTCCTGGAAGTGTCCTTTTCTTTCCCCCAGAAGGTGACCAGTGGAGTCTGTTTTTTTATCCTGATTCTAGAAGATCTGGGCAGTTTTCTTTTAAAATTTCTTGAACATGATGTCTAGATTTTTGTTGATGCTTGTCATAGTGTTCATGTAGTCCAGCATTTCTTAAATTACATTCTCTCCATCTGTTTTCTAAGTTGTTTTTGCTTATATGTTATATCTCCTATTTTTCCAATCTTTTGACTTTAATATATATTTTTTTGTTGTCTCATAGTTAGTGGCTTCTATTTGGATTTGGGGTCAATTTCATTTTCAGGAAATTTGTTGCTTGGGTAAGGTTTTTATCTTTTGTGCCAAGCTATTAATTCTCTTTCCAAATCTTCCACAACTCTCTTTTTTCCTCATTATTCCACTCTAGTCCTCCCATTACATTCATTAAAAAAATTCTAGAACTCTTTTAAAATATATTTGCTTCATCTCTTCCAGGAATTTCTTTGAAGCTTTACTTGTAGATGGTTTGAAGTAATTCTCTTTAGGATTTTTTTTTTTTTTATCTTGGGTAGACTTCTCATCATAGCTTTTTATGGAGGGATTTTTTTTTTTGTTCATTTTTCTAGCCCTCTTCCTCTGCACATTACTTATTAGGTTTAGTTCCTTCTGGAAGGAAGATCTCAGCTGGTCTTGTGGTCTTTTTGGAGTATTGAATATTGTATTATTCTAGGATCTCTGAGACAGCTGAGGTTGAGAACCTATAAGGTTTCAGCGCTCCCACAACGTTCTGATTCAGGACAAAATCACAAAGGACAAATTCACTGCTAATTCACTGGTTTAAGCTCTTTAGATTCCTTACCTGGGAATAAGAGTAAACTGCCACCATCAGTTAGGAAGTTCTGTTGCTTCTGATGCACAGAATTGTAGACTGCTCTTTGGTCTGATTTCTGCCCTGGCTGTTCCTCTTTTAGCTTCAGACTAAGCTATAAGTTACAATTGAAACCCTATTTTTCTCCTGGGGTTAGTCACAACTGCTGCTGTTGACTTCTGGACTTGTTCTTCTCAGGCTAGAAACTATTGCTGTTCCACATCAGAGAATACCAACCCCAGGTGCAGAGCTCCTTAAATAAAATGCCTTGAATGGTCGATCCAGAACTGAGGACTGGCAAAACTGCTAGTTGGCACCCATTCCTAAATCCTGTGTTCAGTATATTTCTGAGGTCTTTTTTTGTCTTGACACACAGCCTCTGTGTGTGCGCTGGAGGGCAGCCAGCTGCCTCTGGCTTTACTTGTTCCTAGTGTTCACAATTCTGTTTCCAGCTGGAAAAATGACTCACTATGATATTTTCTTGTATTTCCCCATTAGGATTCCATGTGGTACATTTTCTAGATCTGTCTGGAGAAGTTTTGTGGGGAGGGAAAGCTTTCTGCACTGATCCCTGTTACTCTGCCATGATAGTTTTGGCTCCCTCAATGCCTGGATCAGATGCCTTCAAATCCCCTTTAATATTGAGATTCCTGATTCAGATGCCAAAATTATCTATGAATGATTTCCAGAGGCTATGTTCCCATATCTAGTCTTTATCCTATAGTAAATGCAAATAGGTAGTTGGACAGGGACCTTATTCATATAATACCAAATTCAAATAGGATATAGTAAGCACCATGTATTAAATAAGACAATATTATTAATCACAGGGTTTTTCTTTTATTATCTTTATTACACTATAAATGAGTATAGCTAAGTTAATTTTTTTGACAACATTTTCTCCTTTCATTATGTTAGATGGCTGAGAAGAAGTACAAAACCACCAATGAGTCAAGAATCAGTTGCTGAAGAGATGTTAGTATTTGGCCCTATTGAATCAATAACTACTTTGGGAAAACAAAGTGCTCTAATTATATATGAGAACATAATTTCAGCTTGTAGAGCAGTGTCTGCTTTTTCTACTGATACTTCAGGCAGAAACATACGGTGTTATTGGTTCCATAAATTCATGTCAAAAAACAGAAGTACAAGAAGTTGCAGAAAAGCAATTCTGAATGCTACTTAATATGATTATGTGGTTTCACAGTGAAATATAGTCATCAGAACAGTAGTTTGATAATGGCAAAAGGCATCCTGAATTTAGTCTATCTTAAGCAAGAGAAAATTAATTTTGGCTTCAGAAATGTTTGATCTTCATTTTCAAAATCTTCAGAGTTTTGACTTTCTGTTCATGAAGTTTACAACGGCATTCAAGAATTCATCAGAGACCCATCTTTCACGAAGTAAAATACATTCTTCAAGATTAACTTTGTGCAGTGTCTCTTTTTCAAAACTTCGAATTAGCTGTTTTGAAAACTTCATAGCCTGTAGAAAAATGGAGACAAAAATAGGATAAATATAAAATTATTCCTTCACTCATTCAAGAAAAAATGTTACATGTTGAGTACCCACACATGCAAGGTCCTGGGCCAAATGCTATAAAGTATACAAAGAAGTATCAATTATAGTCTATGTCCTCAAGAGCCTTGAGATCTAATTAGAGACATCATACACACTCTCATAGTGAATATATATATATATTTATATATGTATGTAGATGTACATATATACACATACCACTGCAGTAAAAAATAGTGTTTTAAATGCTATATCAAAATTGTTTCCCTCCAATGAACATTCTAACACCTTACTGTATAAAACCTTTAGATACAGGTTTGTATAAATGCACAATGAGTGATCTAGCTACCATATTAAAAAAGCAAGTGGTACAGTTAATAAATCTACAAGGCCGTCACTTTAGGTATTTGTATTATCAGCTTAGAAGACACCATTTACAGCCCTTTTGTCTCTTGTTCACTTTCTCATAGGGAAATGCCTCCATGTGTCATCTCTGTGGCCTTCCTCTAATTCCATCTATGATAAATTGATGGAGCTGAATAGTCTGAGAAGGCCCTTGTATCACATATCTGCCCCTATTTATATAAATGCACACATACCAACTCACGGAGTTTTCAAGACTCCACCAGGGCTATTCTGATGGAAAAATTCCAGTCTATTAAGTGCCTTGCAAATGACTCAAGATAAACATGATTTTCTTCATTTTGCTGAATTGTGGAGTATGCTTACTAGAAACTAAGGTAGAGAAGGGAAGGAAAAGGATGTTTGTAAACTCAGACTTAAGCTAGTGACAAATAACATGTATTGAAGTCTCTCTCTAAGAGCTTTAGGTTTTCTGAAAAATAAATTGCAAGTCATTGACTTCAAGATTTAACAGTGTTTAAATGACCAAAGATAGAACTTTCAAAGATAACTATCACATAATCAAGATTTCTGAAATGAAAATTTTAGATGCCATTCCAATTCTTATCTTTCTTTTCCAACTCATTCCTTTAAGGCTAATTTCCTCCTTTTTCATAAAGTTATTTCCATAAATCTAATATATGAAAACATGAATACTTACCTTTGGGGGCAGTTGTGCATAAGCCTTCAACCTGGTCCAAACTTCTCTCTGAAAAGTGCTATCAGGAAAAACTTCAGTAATAAGTCCTTGAGCATAAGCTTCTTGGGCAGTCAACTTCCTTCCAAAAACAAGCATCTCAGTTGCCTAAATTGAAGAACAAGGCGAAGATGTTAGCCTGATGAAATAAAGATAAGGTAGCCTGGGGCTGACTGATGCTCTGTGGGCACTGGGACATTTGCTTGGTGTAATTTGTACCTCTCTGGAAAGAGAAAGAAAGGTGACAAGCAGGGATGGGAAAATACAAAGCTTGGTCTTCACTGCATGCTAGTTTCTACCCCAAAAGATTTCATATAAAGTACCAACAGCTCCTAGGAGGCCGTCCCCACAGACAGCCTCTGTGTATGGTGGGGAAAACGAGATATGACCTCAGTATATTTTACATCTGAGTAGCATGATTCTACAACATTATTATTATCTATTAAAAACTTGTAAAAACTTACATAACCACCCTTGTGAACATGGGCCATCTTTCGATACTAAGTCTTTTTTGTTCTGTTACTATATGACTTCTGGCCAGGGCTGATCACCACCCAAGAACTGCCCTGTAAGAGCCTCAATCTACCACGCTGTTATGGACTGATTCTTTCTTCTGCATCTCAGTACTTCCTTATGGGGCTGTCCATCTAGATGGTCTGCTCCCTGACCCTGGGAATTCTGCCTCAAGGGTCAGCCTACTTGATCAGAGTTTGTCTGATCCTGGAGCGGTCAGACCTTGATTAACTGGGAAGAACCTTTTTATAAAAGCTCAGCTCAAATTCAGTTAGCCAGCATTCCTTCCCTCCAACCAATATCTCTTCAGTAAACGCCACAGGTTACTAGGCAAATGTCAAATTCCCACGAGTTAGCTTTGCACAATTCTTCAAAACAATATACAGTGTTCTTTTCTACTTAAGATGATCTTTTAATTTTTTTATTTTTTTAATTAAAGCTTTTCATTTTCAAAGTATATAAGTGGATAATTTTCAATATATTCACCCTTACAAAATCTTGTGTTCTAAATTTTTTCCTTCCTTCTCCTCACCTTCTCCTAGATGGCAATATATTTAAAACAATGAACAAAATGTTAAAAGACATTCTCCCTCATTGGCCTCATTCTCCCCATGCTACCCACTAATATTTCAATGATTTTACCTTGATTGGACCCATTATCTTTGGAAAGGTATAAGAGGAGCATGCCTCTGGACTCTGGCCCAGCTGAATAAATGGAGTGTGAAATGTGGCCTGTTTGAACAAAAAAACAAACAAAAGTTCTTTTGTGATGACTTCTCAATTGACCATATTCATCCATATAATCTATAATTTTATTTTTTGGGGGAGGAACAGATCTTCCGATTTTGACTTGGCTACAAGTACAATGGGACTTGCTCCTACCATTGACTGGCACCTTTTGACCTGTTCTGTTTCTGACATGGGCTGGTTTGTCCAGCTTCCTGCGGGGGAGAGGGAAGGTCACATTGGTGGTGGATTTAATAAGGATACCTGATCAGCTTAAGTCCTATTATAGCTTAAAACTCCTGAACTCAAGAGAAGGCTAACCTTTCTCAATAGCAGGGATTACATGTATGTGCCATCACCATGCCCAGTTTGGTTTTAAATGAATATCAGTTAGTTTAAAATGATTTTTAGTTAACTTGAAAACTGCTTAAAACATGGGCATTCTTAATTTTTCCTCAGGCTTTGAATTTTTTCTGTGCTACAGAAAAAATAAAAGTCTTCAAGAATTTTTGATGGAAGAGAATTAATTTTCAATTATAGTTTAAACTGAAAGTTTAGATTTCATTTAGACTATTATTAGATACTAGGGCTGATTTTTTCCCTCAAGTGCTTTAAAAATTTATAGTTGAATTAGCAAGCAAGAAAGAAATCAAGAGCATTTTAAATCTTCCTCATTCATTTTTCAGATGAACTCTTACCTTTAAAAAATGCTCCTTGATTAAATAAAGCAGACACAATTGCAAATAGAAGCATATAAACAGAATATCTCAGCTATATGGAAAGATCAGAAATCGATATTGATTAGGTATATACTACTAATAAAATTGTAATAGATATATGGGGTATATCTTGGAAAGGAATTGGCTTCAAAGATTTATTGGGGGAAAGGATGTATTTATTATATGACTTTTTTAATATGTAGAAAAGAAAAAAGCAGAGAAATATGCTTTTTTCTCATATGGAAGAAAAGGAAAGTCTTAGAATTATGGAGTGTTCAAGATAGAAGGAACTGAACAAAGAATGCTGAAAATTTTGACAAGAATAGGGATGTTTGGAAGAGAGGTTTTGAAGGAAAACGAAAGAGTGCAGACAAAACAAAGAAAATGTCCAAAGCAAATATGAATACTGAAGAATACTCATAGAGAGTATGATACGGATGATGAGTCAACAAAAGAGACTTATCAGACAGGAGAACCAGGAGATTGTAGTGTCATGAAGCCCCGAAGAAGAAAGAGGTTCTAAATGGAGAAAATGGTCAATAGTGTCAAAATGTTAAGAGGTCAAGAAGGGTAAGAATTGAGAACAGATTTTCAAATTTGGCAATTAATAGATATCTGATAATTTTTGGAAAGAGCAATTTTAGTTTAGTGATGAAAAAATGGAAGTCATTGTAAAGGGTTGAGTAATGACAGGAATTAGAGAGCATGTAAATATAGTGGTTTTTTTTCCCCTAGGAGTTAAACTTAGAAAAATAGGAACAATATTGGAAGTGGATTTTAAAAGAAGAATAAGTATGTAAAATAAAAATAAGTAAAGTAAAATAGGGCTAAAAAGACTTAGGCACATTTGAAGGCAGTAAAGGAGGAATCAGTAGACAGGGAAAGCTTAAGATTAGAGAATAATGTATTGTCCATAGACAATGAAAGTGTTTATGATCAAACAAGAGATAGAAAGAATTACAGGAAATAAAATGGATGATTCGGATTACATGAAATTAAAAAGTTTTTGCACAAAAAAGTCAATGGAGCCAAGATTAGAAAGAAAGTAAAAAGAAAAAATTTAAGGGGGAAGTTTTACAGTTGGTTTCTCTGATAAAGGTCTCATTCCTTAAGCATATCAGGAACTGATCCAAATTTATAAAAATAAAGGCCATTCCTCAATTGGCCAGTGATCAAAGGATAGGAAGAGGCAGTTTTCAAAAGAAATCAAAATTATCAACAGTCATATGAAAAAAGTGTTATAAATCATCACTGATAAGAGAAATGCAAATCAAAACAACTCTGAGGTACTGCCTTACACCTATCAGATTGACTAACATGACAGAAAAGGAAAATGACAGATGATGAAAGGGATGTAAAAAAATAGGTACACTGATGCACTGCTGGTAGAGTTGTGAACTGGTCTAACCATTCTGAAGAACAATTTAGAACTATGTCCAAAGGACTATAAAACTGTATATGCTCTTTGACCCAGCAATACCACTATTAGGTCTGTATCACAAAACAAATAAAGGAGAAAGGAAAAGCATATTTATATATATATGCTTTTTCTTTCTCCTTTATTTGGAGAGAGAGAGAGAGAGAGAGAGAGAGAGAGAGAGAGAGAGAGAGAGAGAGAGAGAGAGAGAGAGAGAGAGAGAGAGAGAGAGAGAGAGAGAGCATCTCTTTTGTGGTAGCAGAGAATTGGAAATTGAAAGGATGCCTATCAATTGGGAAAAGGCTGAACTAGTATGTGGCATGTGATTGTGATAGAATATACTATTATGCTATAAGAAATGATGAACCCACGTAGTTTCAGTTTCTGCAAAATGAACAAAGAAAAACCAGTAGAACGTTTTACACATTAACAACAATGTTGTATGATGATCAACTGTGACTTAGTTATCCTAATTAAAAAAATTATTTAACATAAAACCAGAGAATCCATTGGCAAAAAAATGCTATAATCCTCCAGAGAGAGAATTGATGAATATGTAATACAGATTGAAGAACAGTTTTCTTTATTTTTTCTTGGGTTATCTGTTTTCTTTTGCAAAATGGTTAATCTGGAAATATATTTTGCATGATTTTATATGTATAATTCATAATAAATTGCTTGCCTTCTCAAGGAGGGGGGAGTTCCAGGAGGAAGGGAGGGAACTTAAAAATCAAAAATTTTCAAAAGAAAAAAAATGATGTTAAGATAATAAAATATTTTTTACATTTAGAAATATTTAATGAAATTTAAAAAGAAAAGTGCTATCCATCTCCAGAGAGAAAACCGACAAACTGAGCACATATTAAAAACATAATTTTTTCACCTCCTTTATCTTTTTTGTGACATAGTTAATATAGACATATATTTTTCATAAGAAAAAAGATTAAAAAATGAGAGGGGATGATTAAAGGTATAATCTATTAGAGAAGACAGGAGAAGATGAGATCAAGAGCACATGCAAAGGGCTTAGTCATGGCAAGGAGAAGCCTTGTCTCATAATTACAAATTAAAGGAGGTAAGAGTCAGAACTTCTGAGATGATGAGGAAGGAAGAAGAGGGAGCTCCTGATACAAAGACTCAATTTTCTCAATAAAATAAGAGGCAAGGTCCTTAGCTTGGAATTTCAGAGTTGGAAAGGTCCTTTGAGGATCTCTAGATCAATCCCCTTCACTATACAAATGATAGAATCTGTTATAGAAAAGTGATGATATTAATATTAAATCAGTAATGGAGTTGATTAAAGTTTTGGAGTCTGGATTCCCAGTACAAAACTCTTTCCTTTTCTTTACTAATCATTAACTGATGATTCAGTTAACTTATGTGGAGTATTCTCTCATCAACAGTGGCTTGTTTGATAGGGAATAATGCTTTATTTATTTTTATGTCAATGACAGGGGATATTCCCCCACTTTTATTTATAATACTGTTGGGCAAAATGCTTTGACAAAATCACCTTTTTCTCGTCCTAAATTCTAAAACAGATGAAAAACAATAAAAATTAAGGCAGGATGTAACGTCCTACAACCTGGGTGCCAGCTTTGACTCACCCTGTACTCTTTTATACAGTTAATGCTCTAGTCAAATTGCCCAGTATCTTTATAATCTGCCCTCTGTACCATTGCCTCCCTATTTCTGAGATCTCTTCTTCCAGTAGCTTAGATGTTCTCTCCTATGGGGAGTCTTTCCTAAATTTAAATATCTAAATATTTTTTCCCTTCTTATCTAGCAGCTTTGTGGTGCAGTGGATAAAGTCCTAGACCTGAAGTCAGGAAGATCTAACTTTTAATCCAGCCCTGGACCTTTATGTTGCTGTATGGCCACTCGGTGTATTTCATTTAGCTTTTGCCTACCAAAGTTTCTCCATCTATAAGGTAGAAATAATAATAGCACATACCCCACAGGATGATTGTGAGGATCAAATGAGATGATATTTATAAAGTGCTTTGCAAATCCTTTAGAAAAGCTAGTAGTTATTCTCAGTTTATGCTATATTTATTTATTCCTTATTGCGTTTTTCTAGTTTCCCCCTAGAACACTGGGGACAGGATTTTTTTTAAATCCCTGTATCCCTAGCAGTGTTTTCTACCTATTTAAGACCACTTTACGGTCCCTACTCTATGCTTGTCGTGTACATACCAATTCATATATTATCTTGCTTATGCTATTAGAAGGCAAACTCCATGAGGGTGGGGACTTTTTTCTAATTGTAAAGATATTTTAAAATATATTTTAAAAAATTGAGATCCAAATTCTCTCTTTCTCTTCCTTCTTCTCTCCTTGAGAAGATAAGCAATTTTATATAGGACATATGTATACAATCATGCAAAACATTCCATATTAGTCATGTTTTTAAAGAAAACACAGACCAATCCTCCTGTTCCATCCCTAAAAAATAAATAAAGAAAAAAAGTATTCTTCAGTTTGCATCCAGGCTTCATCAGTTGTTTGGAGGTGGGTAGCATTTTTCATCATGGTTCCTTTGGAATTATCTTGGCTCATTGTATTGTTGAGAAAAGTTAATTCATTTTAAAGCTGACGATTATACAATATTGCTGTTACTTATGAAACATTCTACTAGTTCTCCTCACTTTACTTTGTATTAATGTATATAAGTATGTATATAATGTATATGTCTCCCCAGTTTTTTCCTGAAACCATCCTGATTGCCATGTCTTACAGTACAATACTATTTCACCACAATCACATATCACAATTTGTGTAGTCATTCTCTAATTGATGGGCATCCCATTAATTGCCTATCCTTTGCCACCACAAAAAGAGCTGCTATAAATATATAAATAAATATATTTATACATATAGGTTCTTTTTATTTTCTTTTTTAAATATCTTTGGGATAAAGATATAATAGTGGTACTGCTAGGTCAAAAGGTATTGAGAGAAATAATTCTTAATTAAGTCCATTGAGAAGGGAGCACAAAACTACAACTTCCTTGGTGGATAGACTGATTGATGTGGTATCTAGATTAATTGTTATTTTTAATAATTAGATTAATTACTAAGATTAAATGGCCTGGTGACTGTCCCTTCTCTGAACTGCCCCCTTTCACTTTCAAAATGTCTATAAACCCAAATCTAGAATATACCTAAGCTTAACATCTAGTCAAATGATCTGTTTCATTCATCCCAACAAGGTTCACAAGCTTCTATAAGTTTCCAGCTTTATTACAATAAAAGAAACTCTGGAAAAGAAGCTACCTGGGAAGATGGCTGGATAAGTCAGAAAACCCCAAACACTTCATATTTTCCCCAGAAACAAAAAAAATTGTGCTTCATGATGAATTCAGACCAGTGAAAAACAAATAAGACTTGGGGCAGAATGAGGGTTCTCCTGGGACAATTAGAAAATCCCCAAGAAAGACTCCCAGAAAGTTTGGCCAGTGTAAAGTGTAAACAGATATTAAAAGTGAAATCAGAAAGATTGAGAAAAAAATTTTTAAAGAAAAAAAAGCAATCCAAGAAGATTATGAAAAGAAAGTCAATTAGAAAAGGAGACCCAGAACCTATCTCAGAGAACCATTATGAAAAGCAAATAAGATCATATTTGTTTAAAAAAGGACTTAATAGTGCTTGGCACATAATAGGTGTGGTATATATGTTTATTCCAATGCCTATTTTCTCTTATCTCATTTGATTTGATTGTATAACTTTTAAAGTTGATTATAGCATTAACATCTTATGGTTCTAAGATTATACTTGGGAGAAGTGGATTACAAAGTAATTGATTATATTCATTCATAATTTTTATGATAAATCTTGTATTATTATCAAGCAATATTTTTATAAAGTAGTCTTAGAACTGAAGAATGAATAATATAGGCTACTAATATATTGAACAGCGTGCTTCACTAAGAACAAATCAGCTAATTTTCATGGAAAAAAAAGAGGAGGGTAATCATTCATCTTCTAAACAAAAAGTTGCTTTTATTACAAACAAACAGACTCTGGAAATCTAAATGTAGCCACCAAAATTCTGTGCAATTCATTCAGTAATTATACCACTGTGACAAAGTATTATATTAATAATAATGATAATTTAAAAACAGAAATGAAAATATAATTTACCCTGTCAGTTGCATATACGATGTCACATAGCCCAAGAAGTGTAACTGAGATTCCTACAGCTGGGCCATTTACTACAGCAACTAAGGGCTTGGAGAAATCTATAAAATGATCAACAAATGTCCTAAAAGACAAAGAAAGAAAAACAATAATAATCTACATTTACCCCCAGAACATTAATAATGAAGTTATATAATATAGCAGAAATATTTCTAAGCCTGAGTTAATGGATGTGATCAGATGAAGAGTGTCCAATACAACAGCCTATTTTTTTACATTGATTTTAAATATTCTTTGATCTTCCATTGTATTCATTTTAGATAGTCATCTAGGTAAGGTGTTAAAGGTGTCTGAAAAATCTGACATTGTAAATTTTCATTAGGTTTTCCATTACAATTTTGACACACACGGCCTTGGATGTGTGTATATGTTTGTGTCTGTGTGTATTCCACAAAATTCAAGACTCCAAAATTTTAATGTCAAAGGGTAATATTGACCCAATGGTCTATTAAGAGACTGTGATCCTTTAGCTAAGAATTATCTTTTAAGTATCATGCTACAGTGTCCTAATAGTGGGAATTTGAGACCCTAGAAGGAACACATGGGCCCCCTTCTCCCACTGAAATGTTCAAACAAAAAAAATTATCAAGTTATTATTAAAAGACAAGATTATTAGTTACATTAGCAATTATCATTTTGATTACTAACATTATGACTATTAACACTATTATTTAAGATATTATTAAAAACTTTTATGAAAATAAAACGGGACCCATGCAGAAGACTTGATCATTGTAAGTTGTTCTAGTCATGAATTCCTCAGGGGAAGAAGGCATTGAATGCAGCTAAAATCTGCTATTTGTTACCTCAAGAAATATATCAATTGTAAATGGTCGAAGGATATGAACAGACAATTCTCAGATGATGAAATTGAAACTATTTCCACTCATATGAAAGAGTGTTCCAAATCACTACTGATCAGAGAAATGCAAATTAAGACCACTCTGAGATACCACTACACAACTGTCAGATTGGCTAAGATGACAGGAACAAATAATGACGAATGTTGGAAGGGATGTGGGAAAACTGGGACACTGATGCATTGTTGGTGGAGTTGTGAAAGAATCAGGCCATTCTGGAGAGCAATCTGGAATTATGCCCAAAAAGTTATCAAAGTGTGCATACCCTTTGACCCAGCTTTGCTGTTATTGGGCTTATATCCCAAGGAAATACTAAAGAGCGGAAAGGGACCTGTATGTGCCAAAATGTTTGTGGCAGCTCTTTTTGTTGTAGCTAGAAACTGAAAGATGAGTGGATGTCCATCAGTTGGAGAATGGTTGGGTAAATTATGGTATATGAAGGTTATGGAATATTATTGTTCTGTAAGAAATGACCAGCAGGAGGAATACAGAGAGGCTTGGAGAGACTTACATCAACTGATGCTGAGTGAAATGAGCAGAACCAGAAGATCGCTGTATATTTCAATGCTGTATGAAGAGGTATTCTGATGGAAGTGGAAATCTTCAACATAAAGAAGATCCAACTCACTTCCAGTTGATCAATGATGGACAGAAATAACTATACCCAGAGAAGGAACACTGGGAAGCGAATGTAAATTGTTAGCACTACTGTCTATCTACCCAGGTTACTTATACCTTCGGAAGCTAATAATTAATGTGCAACAAGAAAATGGTATTTACACACATATATTGTATCTAGGTTATATTGTAACACATGTAAAATGTATGGGATTACCTGTCATCAGGGGGAGGGAGTGGAGGGAGGGGGGAGATAATTTGGAAAAATGAATACAAGGGATAATATTATAAATAAATAAAAAAATTAAAAATTAAAAATTAAAAAAAAAAGAAAAAAGAAATATATCAATTGATTCTTAATCAAATTTACGTGGACAAATTGCAAAAAATAGGAATGTCAAATAAGAGATGGGAGCAGTTTAAAGAATTATGTTTTTTTTTAACTTTATTTTTCTTGCTTTTGTGTGTGTATTTGCAAGGGAGATATGTTTTGTATGACTTCACATGTATAAATGATATCTCTTGCTTGCCTTCTCCATGAGTGAAGGGACAAAAGAGAAGAAAATTTGGAACTCAACATTTAAAAATATTATTATTAAAAGTTTAAAAAATGTAATTGAAAAACATTTAACAATAAAAATATAATTTAAAAATAAAGAACTATGCTGGTTTGCTTACTTAGTCTTCTTAATAGATATATGAGGAAAAGTTTTTACTTCTGTTCACAAAAGTACAATTCTGATGAAAAAAAGAAAGGTTCTTTAGAACCAAGTAAATGTTATTCTTACCTTAGTAACACAAAGCCTTCTTTAATTTTCTTTTGAATTTCATCTGGTGGAACTTTTGCCAAATCACTCAAGTCATTCCCACTGGAATAATAATCACCATTTCCTAAAACCAATAAAATCAATATCACCATAAAAGATTTTCAGAAGGAAAAATACAACAGATAAATTACAGAATTACATTTGTTTTTGGTCATATATCTTGACATATTTTTCTTCCTAATAGCCTGAAATGAACTATAAGATATTAATAATGGGGGATTGATAAAAATATGTAAGAAGTTCCAAAGTTGAACATATAGGCCCTGTGAGTTAGAACTTCAAAGGAAGGGTGACTTTCATTATCAGCTATTTAAGGCACACTAACATTACCTAGAATGAAGATGATGGGAGACCAAAATTTAAACTCATGTGGAGATATAGGAAAATAAATCAGATTTTAAAAAGTATTTAGGAGAGAAGGAGTATATGCCATGACAACCAATTGCCTGATTTTGGGAAATCAGGAAATTGAAAAAAGGCCAAAACATTGTGTAGTTAAGTTAGCCTATATATCTAGAGGAAGAGAAAAAAATGGAATGACTTATTCTTGAGAGAGAATCCATTCAAATGGTTAGGAGATATGTAGTAGAGTGTGATTTTTTATCTTATTTGCAATTCAAAATTAATACAGCATTAGGTGAACAATATCAGCAGTGACATCTGATTGTAAGTTGTGGGTTATTTATATTTGTGATATGATTTATTCTAAATTTTAGTTAGAGATTAATGAAAATAAGAGTATTTTTTCTTATTCAAATTCATAGACTCCTTGAAATAATAATAAATAGGATTTACATAGCACCTTGAGGTTTACCAAATACTTTGGAAATTTCATCTCATTTGATCCTCACAACAATCCTTAGTAGTAAATGCTATTGCTTTCTCTACTTTACAGGTGGGGAAATGGAGACAGAAGTTAAGTTACTTGCCTAGGGTTACATTGCTAGCATTTAGCTGCTAGATTTGAACTCAGATCCTCTTGACTTCAAGTTCCAGTTCCCCTGTAGGGAGAAGGTGCTATGCTCCATGAGCAAAGCAAGACTGAATTAGCCCAAAAGAAATGCACAAAAACGAGAGATTTTACCCCAAATGTTCATATGGACTATTTGTGTTAGACCTGTGGCAGAGCATTCTGGGTTTGAATTGTTCTAATGAGCCACAGGTAGACACACCATAACTCAACTCCAGCATAGTGATGTCATTCTGGTACTCTTCAAGAACAAAGGCCATATACAACCAACTGGGGAGCAGAAGGCCCAGTGAACAAAGCTTCCAGGGGCACTTATTCTTCAGTAGGCTAAATATTTACTCTCAGGCTGAACTTAGCAGGGGGCTGAACACTGGGAATCCATCTAGCTATGCACAAACAGGATCTTCTACCTATTTATATGAAGTATATCTAGAAGTCAAGAGGGTAAATTGGAGAAAACAGGACTTGGTTCTCCCACTTTAAGTACCTCTCCCAAAGTCTAACACCCTCTTCTTTGATTATCAATCTATTCTAAATCAGGATTTGCCTAAGAGTCTATATTCTAGGCAAAATCCCAGACTATGATTACTAAAAGTTAAGTTAATTAAATTAAATTAAATTAAATTAAAAGTTAAAAGTTAATAAATATAGTTCGTTTTGGGGGGATATATTCTGATTTTTTTGCTTTAAAATTTTTTAATTTAATATTTTATTTTCCCCATGTAAACACATTTTTTGACTTCTTTTTTTTTGGGGGGGGGTAAGTCCAAGGTCACACATTCATAAGTGTCAAGTGTCTGAAATTGTATATGAACTCAGGTCCTCCTAACTCCAGTGCTGGTGCTCCATACTACTGCACCATCTAGCTGCCTTTTTTTTTTTTTTTTTTTGGCTAGGCAATTGAGGTAAAGTGACTTGCCCAGTATCACATAGCCAGTAAGTATTAAGTGTCTGAACCCAGATTTGAATTCAGGTCATCCTGACTTAGGCTAGTGCTCTAACCACTGTGCCATGTAGCCATCCTTTGACATCCATTTTTGAAAATTTTGAGTTCCAAATTCTCTCTCCCTTCCCTCCCTCTCATTAGAAGGTAAGCAATTTGCTATAGGTTATATACAGGTTATATATGTATATAATATATACATATGTATATATATGTATATGTATAAATATATATATATATATATATATATATTTCCATATTAGTCATGTTGGGAAAGAAAAGACAGACCAAAAATAAGAAAAATAAAGTGAAATAAAGTATGCTTTGATCTACATTCAGACTTATCAGTTCTTTCTTTGGAGGTGGATGGCATTTTTCATCCTAAATCCTTCAGAATTGTCTAGGATCACTGTATCACTAAGAACAGCTAAGTCATTCATAGCTAATTATTGTACAATCTTACAAGTTGCTGTGTACAATGTCCTCCTGGTTCTGTTCATTTTACTTTATGTCAGTTGAAACCCAGGGTGTTTCTGCATCTTGTTCATCATTTTTTATACCATAATAGCCTATACCACAACTTGTTCTAAAAGATTTTTTAAAGTGGACCAAATATTATGTTCTATTACACTATGCAGAGTAAGGTGGCAAAATATAAAGAGAAATTAAACATTATAGTATTGGATATTGTTGATCACCTTCTCCCAAATCTTTGCCCTTTTTTTTTTTTCTATGACACTGCATGATCTTCTGATTCTGTTGTTTTCTTTGCTAGATCTTTTTCCTTTGCCTAACAGTGGTCCTCAAACTTTTTAAATAGGGGGCCAGTTCACTGTCCCTCAGACTGTGGGAAGGCCGGACTGTAATAAACACAAAAGCTCACACTCTGTCTCCGCCCTTCAGCCCATTTGCCATAACCCGGCGGGCCGCATAAACATCCTCAGTGGGCCGCATCTGGCCTGCGGTCCATAGTTTGAGAACCCCTAGAATTCTTAAATGTAGAAATTTCTGAAAATCCTGTCTTTAGTTTTTCCCCTCTCTCTACTCTCTTAGTGATCCAATCCACTCCCGTACTTCATATACTATTGCCACATGCATGATTCTCAAATTTGTCTTTATCCAATTTTCTTTTCTGAATTCCAGTTTAGCATCTCAAAAATAAAAGGTCTAAAAATGACCTTATCTTCTTTCCTCCTATCACTATCTATCACTATCAATATCATCTGTATTCCCAAAGAAAAACTACTTCATATTTCTGTCAATGGAACCTCCATTCTTCTAGCTACCAGGTTCAATACGATAATCCTTTTTGACTCTTCCTTTTCCCTTCTTTTCCCTAGATAAATAATTTTCAATTCCTGACAATTCCTCTTTTGTCTCTCTTTTCCACCCCCTTCTTTTCATTCCTAGAGCTTTCACTTGAATTTATGTTCATGTTACAACATACTTAAAATAAGGCAACAATTGCCTCCCATTTACCCTGTATACTTCTATCAGATGGTTGTTTTTTTTTCCTAACAATATATTGTGGTATCATTTACAAACATTTACTGGTTCTTCACTTTTCATTTAATAATAGTGCAGATTCCAGAGCCTGATATTCCCATAACCTGGCCCCATCTTCATTTTCTAGCTTTATCTTCCAATATTATCTATTCTCTAAACACCCAACATACCAGTCATGCCCTAAACTTGCCCTGAACCTTCTCTTCTTCTGTTTGCTACGGGCTATTTCCCAGGGTTTCTCCTAACTAAATGCTGCCCATTTCTCAAGGCTTGGCTCAAAGACGTCTCCCCACCAGCAGACATTTCTAGCTTATCTGACCTCAATACATTTTTATTAGTATCCATCTCACCTACATTTCTACCTATATCTCTCCCTCCTTTCTCCAGAGTTCCACTCTTATGGCACATAATTAAAGTGTATTTAGTTAAGTTAATATGTATATGCATAATATAAATAGCATGTTATGTTATCTGTTGTTTATGTCTCATCTCTCCTATTAAACTATAAGCTTCTTAGGGAACTTATTTCCTTTTTATCTCCTTTGGCATTCAGCATGGTTTATTCAACAGAGCAAATACACAGTATTTGTTTTATTAATAGGTGGGATAGATGGTTTGCAATCTCCAAAATCTGGGTTTTCTTTCAGTTCTTGAAAAAATAGCTATTTTACGAGATTTTTCAAAATCCTTTAATCATTAGTAAGTTGGAATTAATTTACTTTTATTTTTTAGCAACAGAAATTCATGAAGT
This sequence comes from Sminthopsis crassicaudata, assembly GCF_048593235.1. Classification (NCBI taxonomy): domain Eukaryota; kingdom Metazoa; phylum Chordata; class Mammalia; order Dasyuromorphia; family Dasyuridae; genus Sminthopsis; species Sminthopsis crassicaudata. Next base: position 163,710,467 of record NC_133617.1, read on the forward strand.
TGCCTATAATGGTGTGATGCATCAAGAAAGTATGGAAACCAGGATGTGGATCCTGATTTTTTTTTTAATTTTATAATTATAAAATTTTTTTGATAGTACACATGCATTTTATAACATTATTCCTTGTATTCATTTTTCCAAATTTTCCCCTCCCTCCCTCTACTCCCTCCCCTTGATGACAGGCAATCCCATACATTTTACATGTGTTACAGTATAACCTAGATATAATATATGTGTGTAAATCCAATTTTCTTGTTGCATGTTAAGTATTAGAGCGAATCCTGATTGTTGAAACTTGTTGTGTCACTCTGGCATAGTCCCTTAACCCTTTGAAGGTTCAATTTTTTACTTGTAAAGTAGGGACACAAGGAAAACATTCAATATCATTGAACTACTATATAATTATGAGTAACTATTACTGAATAAAAAGATAAAATTGATGGTCATTCTAATACTAACGCCCTTTTATGTATAAAACTCAATTATTTCTGTAATTAGGAATTTCAATACATTATATCCGGAAGACTACCCTAATAAATTATTAAGATTAAAAGGCAGATCTTAAAGAAATCCTCTCTGGACTCGAGGTCAACACAGTAGAACTAACAAAAAAAAATGGAAAATACAACTTCAGGCACTAATGCTAATGAAATATTAATCTTTAAACTACTTGAATCTACCTATAACTACATGCTTTTATATTATGTTACTAGATTGTATGAAGAATTCCTATCAGACAAAGGAGGGGAGGAAAATAAAGTTGAATGGCTTAAAAGATTTTAAAAAATTGATTAGGCTTTCCTATATGTGGCCCACATATTCTCACACCTAGATAGGGCCTGTCATATATATTTTCACATCAGATTTGGAGGAATGAAGCAGAGAAAAGGTAAAGTGAATTCTCTAAAACCTAAGTACACAAATGGCAACCCATTTATCTAGATTCACAGGGCGCTGATTTGGTAGTGAGTAGGCAAAATGTTGTTTTTATGTTCCTCTTATAGACACTACAACCGATGAAGTCTGAAAGCCAAAATACAGAGAATTCCAACACAAAATGTGGGAAGAAAATTATTTCCCTAGCATCAGTGGATGAGAACGATAGAATTTTTGCAGTTGGAAAGGACCCTTCAGGTCTTATAATTCAACCTCCCACACAGGTCAGGGAACTATCCAAATGTCCCACAAAACAGAATACCTGTGAGAACGGTTAGGGACGAGTCATCCTTGTCCGCAGCTTCTAGGGCTAGTATAATTTCATTATACATCTATAGGAGTTGGGAGAGAAGGGAAGAATTAACTTTGAGAAGAATCATCAACCAATGGCTTTACTAAAGGCCTCTCTGTTAGCAAGCTGATGGGACAGATTGTCCCAAGTTGGTCTTTATCCAGGAGGAGGGCTAAACTCTCTTAGGTTGAATATTCACCCATTTCACTTAGATTATCAGATTTATTGGCACAATTGGGCAAAATAGTGCCTAATTATTGCTTTAATTTCTTCTTTGTTGATGTTATACACTAATGTATAACCTTTTCATTTTATATACTGGTAATTTGTTTTTCTTCTTTCCTTTTTTTTTTTTTTTTAAATCAAATTAAGCAAAGGTTTATCTGTTTTGTTGAGTTTTTCCTAAAACCAACACTTAGTTTATTAATTCAATAGTTTTCTTACTTTCAATTTTGTTAATCTTGTCATTGATTTTCAGAATTTCTAATTTGGTACTTAACTGGGGGGGATTGTCTTTAATTTGTTCATTTTCTAACTTTTTTTAGTTCCACATGAACTCTCTTGGTTTAGTAGTTAAGTGGCTTAGGAGATCAGGGTGCTGTCCCTAGAGTCAGGAGGACATGAGTTCAGAGCCAGCTCAGATACTAACTAGCTATGTGATCTGGGCAAGTACTTAACACTCTTTGTCTCAGTTTCTTCATTTGTAAATTGAGCTAGAGAAGGCGGACTCAACAGCAACATCCTAATTTACTGATATCATTGATGTTTATATATGGTTTGACAGAAAAATGACTTGGAGGACAGTGGTCCTGTACTGGAAGAAAAGGACTCCAGGGGCCATCTTCCCTTCATTTTACAGAGGAGGACAGTAAATCTTAAGTGCTTCCCAAGGTCATGCAGACATGAAGTGAGCTCAAAAGTCCTGCAATTCCAAGCTCTGTTCTTTTTATACTCTACCATGCTGTCTCTCATAAACAACATGAGTGAGATGTAATATGTGATCAAGGATCAATATGTTGATCCTTGCACATGACCCATGGCCCCCAACACTCCCATTAAAATGTAATTGTAAAACATTTAATCAAATAAAAATAAACAGAATGTAGAAAATATTAATATGTGGTTTTCTAAGTCAATGTGTGGCCTGCAGGGATGCTTATGTAAGGATCCTTATCCCCTGTTTCTATTTGAATTTGACAATACTATTCTCTGGGATGGGGAAAGAAAGACTAGTACAGTTACACACAGCAGTGTTGGGAAAAACAGAGATAACATATTGAGAATTAAGATATTTAAATAAATTATTTTATCTAGACTTTGTTTATAAATATTCTTTTATTATTATTTATTATTTATGATACTGTAGAGTATGAATCCAATGGACAAGGTGTACAACCATGTCTCATTCTAGTGTATAAATATTGATGACAACTAACTGCTCAATCTAATTTTTTTTTTTTTTTTTTTTGCCAAGGCAATTGGAGTTAAGTGACTTGCCCAGGATCACACAGCTAGGAAATGTTAAATGTCTAAGGCCAGATTTGAACTCAGTTCTTTCTGACTTCAGGGATCTGTTTTTTAAATGGGGGGATGAACAATTCAATGATGCAGAAGTAGGGAGGCAGAGTGGAGTGAATGGTGGGCTTGGGGTCAGGAAAACTTGAGTTCAAATACTGCTTTGAGTACTTACTACCTGCGGGACTGGTGCATGAGGTACCTTCTAAGACTTATTTATTAAGTCAAAGACTGATTATAATCTTTATTGGTAGAAAGAGATGCCACACTAGGATTTTCCTATGCTACGGAGATTGTTTTGTATAATTTTATGTTTTTGTATTTGTATACAAATTTTTGTATAATTTGAATAATTCAATGATGGGAAAACCAAAGATGAAGGATGGATTGATTCAGGAAGCAGTTCAATTTGTGCTCACAATTCAATAAAAATACTAATAATTAGGATTAATGCACCCTAATCATTGCTTGATTTTAAAGGGTATCTTTGAGGTCTCAGAGCACCTTCCTTCTTCCTGGCAGATCACAGGAGACAAAGCCAGAAGGGATCATACTGGCTATCTAGACCAACACCTTCATTTTATGGATAAGGGGAGTTATATGACATGTCCAAAGCTAGTAGTGTCAGAGATCAGATCTGAACCCGGATCCTTTGATTCCAGCATCAGCTCTCTTCCTACTGTACCATGTTGTTTACTAAAAAGCAAAATTTGGGAACTCACAAGTTCTAAATGCTGACTCAGGGTTTAGTGACTACTTCTCTATTTGCAAAAAGTCTATTTGAAGAGGAAGAAAAAACTTCCCTCTCTAATTGAATAGTATTTTACAGATCACAATAAGGGATTATCTGAAAAACACTGACTATTCTGAAAGTCCATAGTACTTAAATGAGAGGTTTTTTGGGGAAAAAAAAAGGTAAAGGGCAAACTAGCTGTGTGACTTTAGGCAAGTCACTTAACCCTGTTTGTTTCAGCTGTAAAATGGGCTGGAGAAGGAAAAGGTGAACTATTCCAGTATCTTTGCCATGAAAACTCACAATGGATGCAGTGAAGGGTTGGACATCAGCAGTGAGAGTGGAAGGGCAGCTAGATGGTACATCAGATAGAGTGCTAGGCCTGGAGTCAGAAAGACTCATCTTCCTGAATTCAAATTTTGACTCAGGTACTTATTAGCTGTGTGATTCTGGGCAAGTCATTTAATCCTGTTTGGCTCAGTTTCCTCATCTGTAAAATGGGCTGGGGAAGCAAATGGTGAATCACTCTAGTATCTTTGCTAAGACAACTCCAGGTAGGATCATGAAAAGTCAGACATGACTGGAATGAATTAACAATAATAAAAGTACTATTTAAGTATAATTAGTCCTTACCTTATTATTAATCGCATTTTTCTTGGTGGGGCGGTTTAACATGATCTTTGTAATATTGTCTTCCCTGGTGACTACTAGGGTTTCATATTCAGATTTTTTATCGATAGATGTCTCTTGGCTTAAGGATTGAGAGGAAACCAGACTTGATACTAAATCCACATAATTTTGTCTGGCACTATCCTAGAAGAAAGATGACAGACAAATAGATAAATATGGCTAGATAGTTTAGGAGAAATAACAATTCTGTTAATGAAGGAATGCATCATATAGAGCAGCAAAGGAGTCGGGCTGCAGAGCTGGGAACACTGAGCTCAGGCAATTGAACTGCAAATGTCACCGAGAAAAGATCTCTTAATATATAGAAGGGAAAGGACTGACAGTAGCACTGACTGTGACTCACCTTAGACAAGCTGCCAAGAGCATTCCACGCATCCCATTTTGCCTTGTTGACGAAGTCAAGCATTCCAGGCTTTGGTGAGTTACATGGCCCCTCAGTAGCCTATAATAAGTGCAGGAAAAATTCAGTGTCAGCCCTCAATTACAAGTGTATGTCGGAGCTAGACAAACTCGAAAGGTAGGCTAGAGCCAGATAGTAGGGATCTTCCAAGAGGTAAAGGGAGCAATTGAAAGTTTGAACAAGGAACTCCATCTGCACCCAGGGAGAGAACTATATAAATCAACACATGCTATGTTCACTCTTTTTTCTGTTTTTTTTTTTTCTTTTTTTCCTCTTGTGGTTTTCCCTTTTTGTCCTGATTTTTCTCTCCCAACATGATTCATAAGGAAATGTGTTAAAAATGCACATGTATAACCAGAAAAAATAAAACAATAAAAAAAGAAAGTTTAAACAAGGCAATGACATATCTAAGATTATTAGAAAGATTATTTTGGTAGTATGTGAAGGATGGTCCAAAGAAAGGAGATATCTGAGGTAGGAGACTCTTTAGGAGGATCAATTTTCTAAATAAAATAGGAAATGAGCTTATCTGATGAAAGACTACATTTTGAAGGCAGAACTGACTGGGGGGTTGAGGGGAAAGATGAAGGTTTGGAATGATTGGTGAGGAGAATATGATAGGAAGTAAATCTAGATGAATAAAAGGGTAGCAGGGGGAGCTAAATTGAATTTGAGAAGCATTAATTTGGAGTGGTCCTAGTTGATTTGGTTTCATGACCAGCATTGTTTGGGAGTTTTGGAGAAAAGGAGGGAAGAAAGTAGATGGTGGAGGGCTCAGAACAGCAAGAACAATAAGTGGTTAACCTTAAACATTTGTTGTAATTGTTGAGCTGTTTTTTGTTATATCCTGACAGTTATATTGTGACTCCTATTGGGGTTTTCCTGGCAAAGATCTTGGAATGGTTTGCCATTTCCTTTTCCAGCAAGCAAACAAGGTTAAGTGACTTGTCCAGGATACGAAGTGTCAGAAGCTGGATTTCAACTCAGGAAGCTAAGACTTTTTAACTCAGACCGGCACTCTATCTGTGCTGCCTAGATGCCCTCTTAATCCTAAACTGAAATTCTCCTCTCCTCCTTGTCAAAGCCTACTTTCTAATCATGGTGCTCGAATGTCTTCCTTAAAGCAACATTTTTTAAACTATGGGTAGCAACCCTATATGAGGTCATGCAACTGAATGTGGAGGTTATGAAATTATGATTTATTATCAATAAATGTTTGCTTAGTTGTATACCTATTTTACATACCTATAACCTGGGAATCATACAAAAATTTCTCAGGTGAAAAGGGGTCACAAATATGGAATTCACAATATACTTTCTTTACTAAAATCCCTCTGAGACAAGTAAAGAGAACAAATACATTGAGTAAACTGATTTCAGAAGATGAATTGTTTTTTTGCAAGGATCTCATAGCTTTAGGTGTCAGAGGTACTTGGTACCATATCATGCTTTTCTGAGAAGGAAAACAATAAAAACAAAGGATTTGGATAAGTTGATATAAAGCATAATCAATCAATTTAAGGATAATTAATAAATAAATAATTTATTATAATTGGTCATATATGAAAATATTCCAAAAATATTTTTGACTATATTTTCACTGAAAATACTTGTTTTATAAAGGAAACCAAATTCTTCATCATAGGAGGCCAGTAAGTTGAACTCTAAATCAAATTTTAGGAAAGTAGATAATACTCTCCCCTACTAGACTGAGATCCTTAAAGGGAAAAGTTAGGTTGTGTTTTTTTTTTTAATTTTTATTTTTGGGTACTTGTAATACAGCACTCAACAGTCAATCAACAAACTTTTATCAAACACTACTAAGTGTCAAGGGGCAGCTAAAGTCTTTTCCAGGTCTCACTTTGTCTGAGGTAACACACACCATTTAGTGAACAAGCAATTAGGACAATTAGGAAATAACCAAGAGAGGGAAGGTTATAGAATTAAGAGATTTTAGAAAAAGTTTCCTTTAGAAGATGGGATTTAAGCTGAGGCTTGAAGGAAGATAGGAAGCAAAGATGAGAAAGGAGAGCATTCCTGGAATGGCAGATAGCCAGGGGAAATGTCTGGATTACAGAGATGGTACGGGATAAGCATTTCATAAATGCTTATTGATTTGACTACTTACATTTGATGACCTTCAATTATACTTTTTTAACTTTATTTTTTTTGTTTTGTTTTGTTTTTGATCTGTGTTTTTTTCACAATACGACTAATATGGAAATATCTTTTGAATGACTGCCCATGTGAAACATGTCAAATTGCTAGCCTTCTCAATGAGGAGGGAAAGAAGGAAGGGAGGAAGAGAAATTATTTTTCCACATAATTGGGGAAAATAATAATAAATTACAAAAAAGTTTATTTAGCAAAAAGAAAAAACTACCTTTAATTACCACCTCCCCCCCAAAAAAGAACATACTTTGTTTACCTGTTTAAACAGCGCATAGAGTTTTAACTTCACTTCATTTCCTGGATCCTCCTTCAAGAGCTTTATTTGCCCCTTTGCCCTTTCAAAGTCTTCTTGACTGGCTCTCAGAGCCATATTTGTCATGTGCAACTGAAGTGCTGGAAAACCCACGGCTGGAAGTTGCCTACAAACATTCAAGGATGTGACAATTTATAAAATGATTTTTAATGACCCCTGATAACCCTCCAAAGCAATATTGACTGACCCCTTAGCTATACTGTAAATGTTTCCTCCAATGTGCTAACAGTGAACAACAGTTTGAGGTTTTTGTTATTTTTTCCAATAAGGAATCAATGGGAAGAAGTCAATCACACTAACCTAAAATACAAGAAAAAAGTGAAATCTTATAGACATTCATCTCAACCCAGGAAGAATTTTGAGTGAAAAGAGAAATAAAGGCTTCAAAGCAGAAACAGGAACCACATTTTACTTGTAAATCTTTGCAAAGAAAGGAAAACAAAATGCCAATGGTGAGATGGGGATTCAAACTCTGGGCATAGGCTAAGGGAACAAATATACTACCTACCACCAAAACAGCAAACTTGAGGATTGGGCCCTGACCTTAAACCAAATTACAGGCAGCTATTTGGCAGCATAAAACCAATTATATTTTATGCTCTTTGGAACAGAGTAAGGAACTTTACTCAGGCCACAATGATGCTTTCTAATTCATCCAAGTTAGAGCTGAAGGGGCCTTAGATGTCCAATCTCCTTATGTTATGGCTAAGGGACAAGAAGCTTAAAAATGGGAAGGGGTTTGTTTGCCAGGGGCCAAGAAAGAACTAAGTAGCAGAGACCATATTGGATCCAAGGTCTTTGTATTCTAAATGCAGCAGTGATGAAGCTTTTTCCTTTGCCATCCTTAGAATGCTTCATCTTGTCAATGTGTTTACAATCATCCAAACATAGTCTCTCAGAAAAAGTAGTAAAATATTCAGGAGGATCAAGAGTATCAGATGTACAACTTTAGCATGTACATGCAATAAGGCAAATAAATCTTACCACATACTGTAGAGCTAGAAGTAAATAAATACTTAACAAAAAATGCTAAGAAATATGTTAAATAATAAGACTATTACCTCATTTCACCCTCACAACACGAAGATGTAGGTGCTATTATTATCCCTATTTTATATCTGAAGAAATTAAGATGGAGAGAAGTTAATAATTTGTTCAGGTCATACGAGTATTATGTGTCTCAAGCTGGATTTGAACTTTTGGTTTTTTGGACTCCAGGCTTTGGAGCTCACCTCATTTTTTTTTCCCCAGTTGTCCAACTTTTTATGACCCTACTTGGATTTTTCTTGGCAAAGACAGTGGAATGGTTTGTCTTTTTCTTCTCCAGCTCATTTTACAGATGAGGAAACTGAGGCAAATGGGATTAAGTGATTTGTCCAGGACCACACATCTGGTAAGTATCTGAGGCTATATCTAAACTCACAAAGATGAGCCTTCCTAGCTGCCCACCTAGGGGAGCTCCCTCAATTTCTAGTTGAACAAACAGGCCTAGAAAAATTAAATGACTTCCATGGGTTCACATAGTAAATAATTGCCTTATTAAAATGATTAATGCTTATTAAATTAAGATTGACAATGAAATGTTCTCAACTGTAAGAGCCATAGCGTTTCTGGGGCAGTAATCTATTGCTTGGGACCCAGGAGTCTTTTGATATTAGAATTTACGCAGTTTCTCCTTTTTGGAGAATCTGTGAATAACAAGGCAGAAGGCTTAATCCTAGATTCCCCACTGTTGCACTAAAAAGCCAGAAGTTTGCTTCCTTGATATTTCCAAGGCTTACTGGATCTTTGCCCAACCATAGTGCAGGGAGCATTAACATTCAATTACAATCTTGCCTTGATCAAGTGATTTAGCGGATAATCCAAGACTTCATGTGGTGGAGGCGGAACTGGTTTATAAGGACATGTCAAGGAGCAAGTACCCAGGTTTTGTCTCTTTTTTGCATTCCCAATATTTAACACCACATCTGACACAGTGTGAGTATTTAATAAATGTTTTTTTGACTGGAAACTCCTGTGTAGTCTAGGGTCATGATGATGTAGTATTTGGGTGCAAGGGCTGCCTCTGGACGTGTGGTTGGGTTGGTTCTGAAGGATGGGGAATGGGATCAGGATAAACAAATGAAAGAGATGGTATCTAAGCAGAGTACTGGGGAATTCAGGGGATTTGTGATGGTGAAGTGAAGTGGGAGGGTATTTCAGGTAACAGAGACGCAAAGATGCAGATATGGAAGGTAGCCTGCAAGTGGGGTGTTTGGAGAGAACACAGACTATGAGAAGTGAATACAGAAAAAACCTGGAGAAGTTGGTTAAAGTCAGATCGTGACTAGCTTTAAAAACCAAATATAGAAGTTTTTGTTTTGTCACAGGGAAAAGAGGGAGCCACAAGAATTTATTTACGAAGTAGCACTGTCAGAGTAGTGCTTTAGGAAGATCTTTTTCAAAATTGATGGGATAATGGGGAGAAAGTGGAGGCAGGGAGACCCATTAGAAGGCTATTTCGATAGTTCAAGATAGAGGTGATGAAGACTAAATAAGAATGGTGGCTCTGTGAGTAAAATACACATAGACTAAAGTATACAAGGAACAAGACTTGGTAGCTGAGGTTATGGGAAGCATAAGTTGGGAAAAGTTATGGGTGGCTAAAGGTTCTAACCCAGGTAACTAGAAGGATGCTGGTACCCACTACAGAAATAGGGAAGTTGGGAAGTGAGAAAGGTCTGAAGAAAAGATAATGAGCTTCATTTGGGACATGATCCTATGTTTTTTAATTCTGGTGATTCTTAGGCTCAAACTAGATCCTCAGCTTGATTAAAGAAATCAGAATTGCTCTATCACTGTTTCTCTTTTGCTACTAACATTTATGTCTCTGTAGTTTCTGTAGAAATTCCCTGATTCTTGTCCTTGTTTCTCCAATGTCCTCTCTCCAGGGAACTGAGAATAATCAATTCTTCTATAATGCTTGTTTTGAAAATATGAATTTGTAAAATAACTCTGAGGTACCACTTCATACCTATCAGATTGGCTAATATGACAGAAAAGGAAAATGATAAATGATGAAGAAGATGAGGGAGAATTGGAATGCTAATGCATTGTTGGTAGAGTTGTGGACTGATCCAACTAATTTAGAACTATGCCCAAAGAGCAAACTGTGAATAATTTATGATACATCAGTGTATTCCAAAGATACCATAAAAAGGGGAAAGAACTACATATACAAAGATATTTTGCAACTTTTGTGCTGGCAAAGAATTAGAAATTGTTAATTGGGGAATGGTTGAACAAGTTGTGATATGTCAATGTAATGGAATACTATTGTGTAAGTTGGAGAGAGGTAGATTTGTGTTTAGTTAAAAAAAAGAATAAAAAACAATAGTGGAAACAACTAGTCTTACAAGTCAGAAGAGATCTGGAGTTGACTACCACCTAAGACTATTTTTTTTAACCAGTGCATGATTTTGGATATGTTACAATATTTCTGAGTTTAAAGTTCTTTATCTATAAAATAAACATAATCCTCTCTCATCAAGTCTAAGCTCTTTAACAGAAAGACTTTTTTTTTTTGCCTTTGATAAAAAAAAATTATTTTGAATTGAATAGTACTCACAAATAGTACTCACCCATAACTTCTAAGGATCAAATGAGATAAGATATATAAAAGAGTTTTTCAAACCTTAAAGTACAATAAATACAATAATTAAAAATGTTCAAAAACAGTATGGTCTGACTCAAGAGATAGTAGCTCCTATCGTAACAGATCTTCAGAGTTAGAAGACTATTCAGGTAGAAAATGGGTTCTTTTTCACAACTTGGGTAGTACAGTAGATAGAGTGTTGGACCTGGAGTCAGGAAGGCCTGAATTGAAATCCAGTCTCATTGAGAAAATAGCAGAAATCAAGAGAGAATAACTAATATAGGGAAGAGGCTAAAGAACTAGAGCTATTTATTTGAAGAAAAAACTTGTGGGGCAATTGATCTCTATCTTCAAGGACCCTACTTGGACAAAGAGATCCCCTGGATATGACTTACAGAACCCCAGAATTTCAGTTTGAAAACAACTACCTTTGGGTAATAGACCCAAGTCTCCTGCACTTGTATGGATGGGCAAACATGTCTTGTTCTGTTCCTTGTGGTTAACTGCCTTCGTAAGAATTAATTCAGCCATGACTAATGGCTCAGAAATTCGTAAATGTGAGACCTTTATCCTAGTATACTGCCAGTCCCTTAAGGACCAAGTCTGCCTCTCTATTCACAATAAAATCTGCCTTGACTGAGAACAAACTTGTTCCTTGAAATTCTTTTACAGAGACTCCAACTATCCTGACTGATCCTTATCAATATCAATAGCTACAGGAAAAGTTTTTGATAAAATACAACAATTATTTTTATTAAAAACCCTTGAAAGCAAAGGTATAAATGAATTTTTCCTTAAAATGACAAGAAGTATTATCTGTAACAGGGATAAGCTAGAAACCTTCCTAATAAGTCAGGAATCAAACAAGTATGCCCATTATCACCACAATTATTCAATAAATAATGTACTAGAAATGCTAGCAATAACAATAAAAGAAAAAAAGGAAATTGGAGCAATCAGGATGGGCAATGAGGAAATAAACTAAGGCCTTTATTTCTTCTTCTGAAAACTGCCTGTTCATAGCCTTTGACAAGTTATCAATTAAGGAATGATTAATATTCTTATAAATTTGACTCAGTTGTTCTCTTTATTTTTGTGATTAAGCTCTTTATTTGAGAAACTAGTTATAAAATTTCTTTCCCCCCAATTTTTTGCTTTCCATCTAATGTGTTACATTGGTTTTATTTTTACAAAAATTATTTTAATTTAATGTAATCAAAATTATTTATTTTATGTGCCATAATACTATCACTTGTTTATTCATAAATTCTTCACTTAACCATAAATCTGATAGTGTTCCACACTCTTCTAATTTACTTGTGTATGGGATATAAAAATCCTAGAGATTCAACTAAAAAACTAGTTGAAATATGTAATTATTTTAGGTAAGGTACCAGAATATAAAATAAACCCATATATATTATCAGCATGTCTACATATCACCAACCCAACCTTGCAAGAAAAAATAACAAGAAAGATTTAATTTAAAATAACTGTAACAAGGGGCAGCTAGGTAGTAGAGTGGATAGAGCACCATCCCTGAAGTCAGGAGGACCTGAGTTTGAATGTGATCTCAGACACTTAACATTTCCAAGCTGTGTGACCCTGGGCAAGTCACTTAACCCCAACTGCCTCAGCAATCAATCAATCAATAAATAAATAACTGAAACAATAGATATATATCAGGGTACTATTCAAGACAAACTCAGGAACTATCTAAATATAATTTTTAAATGTAATAAGCATAATTATAAAACAGTGTTTACACAAATAAAGTGAGATTTAAATAACTGCAGAAATATTAATTATTCATGGATAGGCCAAACCAATATAATAAAAGTGACAATTTTACCTAAATGAACCTGCTTATTCTGTTTCATTTCAATTAAACTACCAAAAATTATTATTTAGAGCTAGAATAAATAGTAATAAATTAACTGTTCATGAATGGGCCAAATCAATATGATAAATATGACAATTTAACAAATGAATCTGCTTATTCTGTTTCATAACATTTAAACTATCAAAAATTACTTTTGGAGCTAGAATAAATAGTAACAAATTAGTTGTCCATGGATGGGCCAAACCAATATAATAAAAGTGGCAATATTACCTAAAAGAATCTGCTTATTCTGCTTCATCTCAATTAAACTACCAAACTTATTTTTTGGAGCTAGAATAAATAGCAACAAAACAAGAACAGTAGGTCAAGAATATCAAAGGAATTTTAATTTTAATTTTAAAATGTAAAGGAAAGAGGTCTAGTAGTACCTGATGTTAAACTATATTTTAAGGGGGGTAATTATCAAAACTATCTAGTACTGGCTAAGAAAAAGAATAGTGGATCAATGGAATATAAAAGGCATATGATATGCAGTAGTAAATATTATAGTAACCTAGCTTTGAGACAAGAACTCGCCATTTGATAAAAATTGCTAGGAAAAATAGAAAGCAGTCTGGCAAAAACTAGGTATACAGCAGTATCTTTTACCATTTACCAAGATAAGTAATAAAATGGATAAGGAATCTAGACATAAAGGGAAATGTCATGAGTAAATTGTTATTGTTCATTCTCCATTTTCAAAGAGGACCATTCATATCATGGGGTGATGTCTTGACTTTCCAGTGAATTAAATTGAAATGAGGCAGAGTTGCACAAAATTGTCAGTCTCACTCCCCCTTTCCAGAGTCATCAAAGTCCAGTGGCAAATCAAAAGTCAATTCAACCAGCATTGGCCAGGGATGACCTTGGCGTCTTCAATGCTGACCAGGTTCTTGGCCCTCCACAGCATCTGCTTCAGCCACCTTCAAGGTCATTGGAACAAACTGTTTTCATTTGTCCATTTGATGGGTGAAGCTTACATGCTTGGGTAGCCATTCCCCTGACTCACAGGTTACCCTTAACCTAGGTTAAGCCATCTGCTGAGAGGCAGTTTAGCAGGTTTGGACACTAAAGCTTCTTGGAAGCCTTACATGTGGGCCTTGGGTGAAGATGGACACCAAAATCGATGAATGGCCCTCAAAAAGGACTCAGCAAGGCCTTACACAAGAAGTGCTAATTTCCCCTGAACTTCCCATTCACTATTAAGTAAACTAGATGAATATGGAAGATATTATCTAACAGATTTATGGATGAGAAGACTTTGTGAATAAACAAGAAATGAGAGTACTGTGGCATATAAAACAGATAATTATGATTATATTAAATTAAAAAGGTTTTGCACAAATAAGACCAATGTAGCAAGGATTAGAAGGAAAGCTGAAAATTTGGGGGAAGAATAATTTTATAACTAGTTTCTCAGATAAAGGGCGTAATCACAAATATACAGAAAATGGGGTCAAATTCATAAGAATAGGTCATTCCTTAACTGATAAATTGTCAAAGGCTATGAAAGGCAGCTTTCAGAAGAAGAAATCAAAACCATATATACAAAATTCTCTAAATCACTATTGATTGGAGAAATGCAAATTACAACAACTCTGAGGTACCATCTCACATCAATCAAATTGGCTAACATGATCAAAGAGGAAATTACAGTTGTTGGAAGCTATGTGGATAAACTAGGACCCATACATTTTTTGGTAGAATTGTGAATTCATCCAAATATTCTAAAGAGCAAATTGGAATTCTGCCCCCAAATTATAAAACTATTAGGTCTCTTTCCCAAGATGATTGGGAACGGGAAAAGGAAAAGAATCTATAATATTTATAGCAGTTCTTTTTGGGATGGCAAAGAATTGGAAAGTTAAGAGTTTGCCCATCAACTGCAGAATGTTTGAATAAGCTTTGGTACATGACTGTGATGGAAAGCTATACTGAAAGAAGTGATGAACAGGTTGGTTTTAGAAAAAAAATGCATATAATAGAGAGAAAGGTGCATATAGTAACAACTATATTATTCAAGGTAACTGTAAATGACTAAACTATTCTGAAAATATGATAATTCAAATCAACTATAAAGGACTTATGAAGGAAAATGCTATTTACCTGTTTTACATGACTGTACATGTCTAACTATATCAAATTGCTAACACTCTCAATGAGTGGATGTTGGGGAGGGAGGAAAGGAGAGAATCTAGAATGCAAAGGTTTTTTTTATTTAAATAGTATTTTATTTTTCTAATTACTTATACATGTTTTTCATGTAAATGACTTGTAAAACATGTTTTTAATATTCATTTTTAATAAGATTTTGAGTTCCACATTTTTTTTCTTCCTCCCCAAGACAGCAAGCAACCTGATACAGGTTACATGTATAATAATTTTAAACATATATCCATATTTGTTATGTTATAAAATAAATCAGAACAACAAGGGAAAAAAAAACACAAAACAACAAAAGCAAACGCACCCAAAAGGTAAAAACAGTATAAATTCAGTCTCTATAATTTAAATTAATTTGCATTAATGGATGTGAATGGCATTTTCTATCCCAACTCTATTAGAATTTCTTAGATCACTGCATTGCTGAGAAGAGCTAGGTCTATCATAGGCTTTTTTTTTTTTTTTTTCTGAGGCTGGGGTTCAGGGACTAGCCCAGTCTGAGACCACATTTGAACTCCTGACCTCAGGGCGGGTGCTCCCTCCACTGCGCCACCTCGCTGCCCCACACAAGGTCTTGCTGTTACTGTATACAATGTTCTCCTGGTGGAACTCAAAGTTTTCAAATAAATGTTAAAATTTGTTTTTACATATACATAGGGAAAATAACATTTTAAAAAGTTATACACTTCCATAGGAAGAACCGTATTGTATGATTCCCTACATGAAATGCGGGCCTTTCCAAATGTGGAGTGGGGAGGAAGGGAAGGAGACAAGTCAGAACTCAAAGTACAGCAAATAACAAATAACAATTAAAAAAAGTTCTGATTTCTGCTTTCCAGTGCAGATTTCTCAGCTTCCTTTGGGAATGAGTGATACAACCCAGTCTCGGTAGAGCTCCAGGAAACTGGAGTTTAAGTAAAGTTCAGTAAAGCCCCAGTTGCTCTGCGGCGGGTGTGGGGGGAGGGGTGAATCTAGGACCGGACGGAGCTAGTCCGTAGTGCCCTAACCCTGCCGTACGGGTCAGCCACTTCGGATGCCTTGCTCTGTTCCCCGGGGGTGCAGGTTTTCTTTGAGGTGGGCCAGCGGCTCCGGACGCCAGGCCCTTGCAGTGGGAGAAACCCGCTCGGGCCCCGACTGGCGCAGTCAAAGGCCCTAGTCAGTGTTTGAGCTAAAAGGGCTTTTCCGGACTGCAGCAAACGCCAAGTGATGGTTGAAAACACTGGGGTCGCGCGAATTAAATGGTTGCCTAACTAAGGAGTGACAGACTGAAAGGGGTCTCAGGAGTTATTTAATTCGACTTGTTTCTGAATTCCCCACAAATGCAGAGCCCTCCGTTACCGAGCACTCCTGGGAGCTGACATCTAGTTCCTTGTAACGCCCCGGTTTGCATTCTATTCCTGCCTTCGGAGACCAAACCAAAGCTATGACCATTGTGCCATAAGACAACCTTACTCAGTACCAACCAGACCTTTTCTGCGGGCGAAACAGGCAGTAAGAGTAAGGAAGGGTGCTGCTACGGGTGAGGAGGGAGGCAGTGAGAGGAGAGGAGGAGGGAGGGAGGGAGGAGAGGGGACGGGAGAAAAACAAAGAGGACGGACAGTAAGAGGAAGAGAGAACGGGGCAGGGCAGCTGGCTTCTGGTAATGCCCACCAAAACCTGTCCAGAAGGTGGGAAGGCGAGAACGGGAGGACGGCGGCTCCCGGGCCGGAGAGGCAATGTCAGCGGTTCAAGAGCTGGGGCTGAGCCCGGCCGTTAGCTTTCAGGGCCGGACTCTGGCCCTCTCCGCCCGGCCCGGGGCAGCCGCGCTCCCCACGCTTACCTCCTCCAGAGGCTCCCGGGAAGAGGCGGCCGCCTACACGCCAGCAGAGCCGCGGCCGACATCGTGCCGCGGAGCCGGGAAGCGGCAGCAGCCATAGGTTAAGCGAGCAAAGGGCCGCGACTGCGGTTTCACTTACCCTCCGAGGGGCTCCTCCTCTGCCAGCCGCCGCAGCTGCGCCGCCCCGGACACGGCCCGGGATTGGGGAGAGAGGCAAGCAGGAGGAGCCGCGGAGGCGCTCCAAGGATGCCCCGCAATTGTCTGAGGGCCCAGAGGCCCCCGAGCCGTGGGAGCGAAGGCCTTCAGCCGGCCACCGTCCGGGGTTAAGACAAGGAATAACCCGGGGCTGGGGGCTTTCAGCTTCTGCAGGAGAGTGCGGGAAGGGAGGGAGGCGAATTTAGTGCAAAGAGTTCTTTGCAGCGACTCCCCCCGAGCCGGCGAGCCTGTGCTACTTGTAAGCGGCTGTCAGCCCCGCATAGCTGAGAGGAAGTGTGTGTGCGCGTGTATGCGTGTGTGTGTGTGCGTGTGTGCGGTCAAAGTCCTTCCTTTGCCATCCTGAGTGCTCAGGAAAGTGTGTGTGTGGGGTACTGCTAATACTTTCGTGGACATTGCTTGTTTACATCAACCTGATAAGCTGCGGTTAGAAGCGCACGGTCGGGAGAAGTCTGTGTTTGTGATCAAAGTCCTCTCCTTTCCCAGCCTGGTGAGCCGCCTAGGAAGGGGGAGGGGCGGGAAGAAAGGGTGCCGCCAATACTTTTATGAGCTTTGGTTATTTACATTTACGTGATCCGTGCTCAGGCCAAGGTCATCTCCACTTCCCAGCCTTCTGCATCCCTGTCAGTCAACAGGCGTGCACCATCGCTCGCTTCGTGAGCCAGGCTGGGGATACAAAGATGGCAAAGATGCTGTCCCTGCCCTCAATGAGCTCGCACTGGACCGGAATCTCAGTGACTTCTTAAATGCCTCTTCAGAGAGATTTTCTTTTGTAGCTTTTTTTTGGGGGGTGACCCCCCTCTTCCCTTTTAGAGCCAAGAAGGGGGGTAAGCACGGTAGGCAGCCCCCTGGTGGATGTACAATAAGAGAGGGGAGCACAGGAAAACTACTGCTTTTTAAAACTCCAAATAACTTCACTCCAACGGCCTGGAGGTAGTTTTTTTGTTCCGGCAGGAGGCGTGCGTAATAGTGAAGGCAGAAGAATTGTGGTGGGTCCTGGCACAGTGGCACTCTGCTATCATTACTTGGTAATGCAGCTTGAAAACCCCGCACTGCTGGCTTCCTCTTTCCCCCCCCCCCCCCGCCCCTTTTTTTTCCAGTGCAGAATCTTGACCTTTTGTTCCTTCGATGAATTGTGCTATTATTCTTCTACCTCTACAGAATAATACTAAAGTAGTTTGATTTGCATGGCATTGAACATGTAAATTAATTGGGACAGTATTGTCATTTAGGCCCACTCTAGCTATAAGTAATCAATATTTCTCTACTTGTTTTTTTATCTATATTTCTGTAAAGCGTTTGTATTTGCCCCAAGCTATGAACCCCAGTGGGCAGCTAGGTGGTGCGGGTGCTGAGCCTGGAATGAGAAAGACCTAAGTCAAATTCCGCCTCAGACCCTTGCTAGCTGTGACACCCAAGTCACTTAACCCTGTTTGCCTCAGTTTCCTCCTCTCTGGGCAGCAACAGTGAAGGATTTCCCCGAAAAAGCCCCAAGATAATGAGAAAGATTCACAGTGAATAAAAACCTTCACAAGGAGGGCCTTGGAGCCTCTGTAAGAGAGGCTTAACCAGCCGGGGAATGCCTTAGTGCCTTAACCAGGTGGGAGTGGATTGAAACAGGACACAGGCCCAGGTGCTACTTTGGTCTGAGGTGCCAGAGAGGACCCTGAAGACACAGCTTTCTAAACTTCAACCTAAGTCCAAAAGCCAAAGGATTTCTCCGAATACAGGGGACTCTCCAGGAGACCACTCCACCTAGAAACTCAGCCGGGCGAGCAGGCTTAGGGTGGAACAAAACTCCAAAACTAATTAAAAGTTAGGAGCAGGAATAAATCAGAGAAAACACAAACTGTATAAAAAAGATTATTTTGATTCTAAATATCCCCTAAAAGAAAGATTAAGTGACTCAGAACAATTACAAGCAGATTAAAAAAAAAAAAAGATTTTTCTAATAGATTATATGAATACCAAAAAAGAAGTGAATAGAAAGATAAGAAACAAAAGTTTTAGAGGAAAAGATTGTAGAGAATAAATAGCTTGAAATGAAGATGATAAAATTTACTAAATTTAGAAATGAACTTAAAAATAGGAAGGGACAAACAGATATCAGTGATTCCCTGAGACAGCAAGATAACATTAGAATAAAATCAATAGATTTTTAAAATAGAAGAAAATTAAGCTATTTGATTATCAAAAAGAACCAAAAGAAAGGACAAGGAGAAATAGTTTAAAAATCACTATAAAAAAACACCCCATGATTTTAAAAAAAGTCTGAATAATATATTTTAAGCTATCATAAATGAAAACTTCCTATATCTATCAAACCCAAAGAGTAAAGGTAGAAAGAATCCACTGGTTATTCCCTTAAAGATACTCCAAAAAGAAAGGAGCTCATATGGAAACAAACAAACAAACAAAACAAAACAAACCAAACCAAAAAAAAAAAAAAAAAAACAAAAAAAAAAAAAAAAAAAACGTTCTAAGCCTCTGGAAAGAAGTAGTTCTTTTGGCAAGGTATTACTGTCAGAATCTCACAAGACTAGGCAGTTTTTCCTAAAAATGGGTTATCTTGGAAAAAAGTGTAGGCTTACAACTAAGACTAATTACCCTACAAAGCTAAATTACACGGGGAAAAGAAGACTTTTAATGCTATATAGATTAAAATGTAGTTGAGAAATGTTTAACAAAGTGAAAATAGACCATAAGTCTCTGATTTTGATAACACTGGCCAAAGATTTTTCAGCATTTCTGATTAGGGGACCAGAGTTGAGTAAGAACTTTGAGGTTTAAATACAAGTGCCCAGAGAAACATAGAAAGCTAAATTTATATGAGCAACTAAAAGGAGTTTCCATGTGCTACATTCCCATTCGGGATCCCTTTCCTAGTTATTGCCAGTTTGTGGTTGTCTCTTTGTCCAGAACTGAGCTGGCAAAATACACTTACTCTACTTAGATTTCTTGGTTGTTATTCAGCACTTTTAAGAGCTGAGTGGGCTGTTCTACTTCACTTAACTCTCTTATCTTGAGCAGAATTCCCAAAACTGGTATTCTTGTCTCAGTGTATCCCAAGGAGAAGGGTTTGCACACAAATTAATAAGAACTGCCTCCCTTTTAACTTGAGATGGAAAATACCATTCATATCCAAAGAAAAAACTATATAGTCTGGATGTAGATCAAAGCATACTATTTTCACATTTTTTTTATGACTTTCCCCTTTGTTTTGATTTTTTTTCACAACCAACTTAATATGGATATATATTCAATATGATGTATATGTATAACATATTAGATTGCTTGTTATCTTGGGGAAGGGGGAGGGAAGAGAGAGAGGAAGAAAAATTTAGAACTCAAAATCATATAGAAATGAAAGTGGAAATCTATATGGGGAATGGCTGAATTACTGACATGAATATAATAAATACTATTGTTGTTATAAGAAATGAAGAGCAGACCGATTTCAGAAAAACTTGAAAAGACTTGCATGAATTGATACTGGGTAAAGTGAATAGTATCAAAAGAATATTGTACACAATAACAGCAAAATTATGGGATGATCACCTGTGAAAGACTTAGATCTTAGTAATACAGTGGTCCAAGACAATTCTAAAAGATGTAAAGAAAATGCTATTCCCATAAAAAAAAGAACTATAGAATCTGAATGCAGATTGAAGTATTCTATTTTCACTTTTTAAAATTGTTTTTTTTTGTTTTTTTCTTTCTTATGATTGTTCTTTTTTCATAACATGACTAGTATGGAAATGTTTAACATGATTTGTACATATTTAGCCTAAATCTGATTGCTTTCTGTCTTGGGGAGGGGGCAGAGAAGGGAGAAAACTTTGGAAGTTAAAATAATACAAAGATGAATGTTGAAAACTACCTTTACTTGTAACTGGGAAAAATATCAAGTGCAAAATAAAATTCATTTAATGTATACATGGCAAAAAGAAGACCAAGAGCCTTTGTACAAAGAATAAGACAAATTCCACATAGGTCTAGCCTTTTTTATAGCACCATCTCATATCCTTTCTTGTTATGATTTTTTAGTTAAGACTGGGTTTGAGGTACATAAACAATAACAATAGGTAGAGTGCTAGATTTAGAGAGAGGAAGGAAATAAGCATTTATTATGCACTTTCTTTGTGCCAGACACTTTACAGTCATTTCACTTGGACCTTACAACTCTGGGAAGTAAGTGCTATTATCATTCCCATTTTACATTGGAAGAAACTGAATCAGACAGAGATTAAGTAACTTGCCCAGAATCACATAGATGGTGATTGTCTGGATCTGGATTTGAACTCAGATCTTTTTAACTCTAGGCCCAATGCACTTCCTACTTCATTTGACAGGAAAAATTGAGTTCCGATTCTGCCCCAGATATTCATTGGTTGTGTGATCCTGGACAAATTTCAATCACTCTCACCCTCAGGTTCCTTGTCATTAAAATGATAATAATATTATCTGCTCCACAGTGTTGTTATGAGCATCAAAAGTAATAACATATTTAAAGTAATTTATGAACCTAAAAAAGTTGTCTTAAAATATTTTCTCCTTAACAAAGTGGTCTAAAATAAGTTATGAGGGGATACTTAGGTGTGAATGAATCAGCTCCTGTTGTAATAAATTTTAAGCTTTTTTAAAAATTAGGATTAAAATCAGGGAATGAACAAACCAGAAAGATTAAGCAATATGGAAAGAAACCATGAACCAAATTATCCAGAACTCAAACATTTGGTAGTTAAACAGGAACAGTAAATATTATTTTCCAGCTATGTTCAATTGTGTTATCTTGTAATTAAAAAAATCTTGCTTCCAGCTTACTCAGGTCATGATCTCTGTAGATTTCTTAGCCAAAATTTGAAGAGAGAGAGGCAATTTTGAAATCACCAATATGCACTTTCAATACTTTAGCATTTTTGTCATTCATAAACACTCTGAAAATATTTGATATTGTGTAAATACCGATCTTTGCAGACCAAATATATTGCCTCTAGTAATTCACCAAAACTCATCTGATCAGTCTGCTTCTGGCTCACCGGCTAACCTTATATCATCAGCCCCTATACTGGTCTCTTAACTAAATCTGTTTCTTATTCTTCTTTCCTTTTTACTCTTGAATAAAGGCAGCTAAGCAAAATGGTTGATAGAACACTAGGCTTAAAATCAGGAAGACATCTTCATGACTTCAAATCTGGCCTTAGACACTATATCACCCCTGGCAGGCCACTTAACATTGTTTGTCTCAGTTTCCTTATCCATAAAATGAACTGGAGAAGGAAATGGCAAACCACTCCAGTATCATTGCTAAGAAACCCTCCAAACAATCAGACCCAAATGAAAACCACTCTTGACTGTCTCTTAATTACATTTTTTCTTTTTGTTGTCATTCAGTTGTTCAATTTTTCTGACTTTTCATGACCCCATGGACCAAGAACAAGCCCTTTTATTCTCCACTATCTTTTTTTTTATTTTTTAAAATTTTTTTTTTATTCATTTTTCCAAATTATCCCCTCCCTCCCTCCACTCCCTCCCCGCTATGGCAGGTAATCCCATACATTTTACATGTGTTACAATATAACCTAGATACAATATATGTGTGTAAATACCATTTTCTTGTTGCACATTAATTATTAGCTTCTGAAGGTATAAGTAACCTGGATAGATAGACAGTAGTGCTAACAATTTACATTTGCTTCCCAGTGTTCCTTCTCTGGGTGTAGTTATTTCTGTCCATCATTGATCAACTGGAAGTGAGTTGGATCTTCTTTATGTTGAAGATTTCCACTTCCATCAGAATACATCCTCATACAGTATTGTTGTTGAAGTGTATAGTGATCTTCTGGTTCTGCTCATTTCACTCAGCAACAGTTGATTTAAGTCTCTCCAGGCCTCTCTGTATTCCTCCTGCTGGTCATTTCTTACAGAGCAATAATATTCCATAACCTTCATATACCACAATTTACCCAACCATTCTCCAATTGATGGACATCCATTCAACTTCCAGTTTCTAGCTACAACAAAAAGAGCTGCCACAAACATTTTGGCACATACAGGTCCCTTTCCACTCTTTAGTATTTCTTTGGGATATAATCCCAATAACAGCAATGCTGGGTCAAAGGGTATGCACAGTTTGACAACTTTTTGGGCATAATTCCAGATTGCTCTCCAGAATGGCTGGATTCTTTCACAACTCCACCAGCAATGTATTAGTGTCCCAGTTTTCCCACATCCCTTCCAACATTCATCATTATTTGTTCCTGTCATTTTAGCCAATCTGACAGGTGTGTAGTAGTATCTCAGAGTTGTCTTAATTTGCATTTCTCTGATCAGTAGTGATTTGGAACACTCTTTCATATGAGTGGAAATAGTTTCAATTTCATCATCTGAGAATTGTCTGTTCATATCCCTTGACCATTTATCAATTGGAGAATGGTTCGGTTTCTTATAAATTAGGGTCAGTTCTCTATATATTTTGGAAATGAGACCTTTGTCAGAACCTTTCCTTTTAAAAATATTTTCCCAATTTGTTACTTCCCTTCTAGTCTTGTTTGCATTAGTATTGTTTGTACAGAAACTTTTTAGTTTGATGTAATCAAAATCTTCTATTTTGTGATCAATAATGATCTCTAGTTCTCCTCTGGTCATAAATTCCTTCCTCCTCCACAAGTCTGAGAGGTAGACTATTCTCTGTTCCTCTAATCTATTTATGATCTCATTCTTTATGCCTAAATCATGGACCCATTTTGATCTTATCTTGGTATATGGTGTTAAGTGTGGGTCCATATCTAATTTCTGCCATACTAATTTCCAGTTTTCCCAACAGTTTCTTCCGAATAATGAATTTTTGTCCCTAATGTTTTCATCTTTGGGTTTGTCAAAGATTAGATTGCTATAGATGTACCCTTTTTTGTCCTTTGTATCTAATCTGTTCCACTGATCTACGGGTCTATTTCTTAGCCAATAGCAAATGGTTTTGGTGACTGCTGCTATATAATATAGCTTTAGATCAGGTACACTTAGACCACCTTCCTCTGAGTTTTTTTTTCATTAGTTCCCTTGCAATTCTCGACCTTTTATTCTTCCATATGAATTTTGTTGTTATTTTTTCTAGGTCATTAAAATAGTTTCTTGGGAGTCTGATTGGTATAGCACTAAATAAATAGATTAGTTTGGGCAGTATTGTCATCTTTATTATATTCGCTTGGCCTATCCAAGAGCACTGAATGTCTTTCCAATTATTTAAATCTGATTTTATTTTTGTGGCAAGGGTTTTGTAATTTTTCTCATATAATTCCTGACTATTCTTTGGTAGATGGATTCCCAAATACTTTATACTCTCAACATTTGTTTGGAATGGAATTTCTCTTTGTATCTCTTGCTGTTGCATTTTGTTGGTGATATATAAAAATGCTGAGGATTTATGTGGATTTATTTTGTATCCTGCCACTTTGCTAAAATTCTGAATTATTTCTAATAGCTTTTTAGCAGAGTCTTTGGGGTTTTCTAAGTATACCATCATGTCATCTGCAAAAAGTGATAGTTTAATTTCCTCATTTCCTACGCTAACTCCTTGAATCTCTTTCTCTGCTCTTATTGCCGAGGCTAGCGTTTCTAGTACTATATTGAATAGTAATGGTGATAGTGGGCAACCTTGTTTCACTCCTGATCTTACTGGGAAAGGTTGCAGTTTATTTCTATTGCATATTATGCTTACTGATGGTCTTAAATATATGCTCCTGATTATTCTAAGGAATAGTCCATTTATTCCTATACTCTCATGAGTTTTTAGTAGGAATGGATGTTGGATTTTGTCAAATGCTTTTTCTGCATCTATTGAGATGATCATATGGTTTTTATTAATTTGATTATTAATATGGTCAATTATACTAATAGTTTTCCTAATATTAAACCAGCCCTGGATTCCTGGTATGAATCCTACTTGATCATAGTGTATTATCCTGGGGATGATTTTCTGAAGTCTTTTTGCTAATATCTTATTTAAGATTTTAGCATCAATATTCATTAAGGAAATTGGTCTATAATTTTCTTTCTCAGTTTTCGATCGACCTGGTTTAGGTATCAGTACCATGTCTGTGTCATAAAAGGAGTTTGGTAGGACTCCTTTATTCCCTATTTTTTCAAATAGTTTATATAGCATTGGGGCTAATTGTTCTTTAAATGTTTGGTAGAATTCACATGTGAATCCATCTGGTCCAGGGGATTTTTTCCTGGGGAGTTGATTAATAGCTTGTTCTATTTCTTTTTCTGAAATGGGACTATTTAAGCAATTTATCTCCTCCTCTGTTAATCTAGGAAGCCTATATTTTTGGAGGAAGTCATCCATTTCACTTAAGTTATCAAATTTATTGGCATAAAGTTGGGCAAAGTAACTCCTTATTATTTCTCTAATTTCCTCTTCATTGGTGGAAAGATCCCCCTTTTCATTTGTAAGACTAACAATTTGATTTTCCTCTTTCTTTTTTCTGATCAGATTTACCAAAGGTTTATCTATTTTATTGGCTTTTTCATAAAACCAACTCTTGGTTTTATTTATTAATTCAATAGTTTTTTTACTTTCAATATTATTAATTTCTCCTTTTAATTTTTGTATTTCAAGTTTAATTTTTGGTTGGGGGTTTTTAATTTGGTCTTTTTCTAGCCTTTTAAGTTGCAAGCCCAATTCGTTAATCTTCTCTTTCTCTATTTTCTTCAAATAAGCCTCTAAAGATATAAAATTTCCCCTTATTACTGCTTTAACTGCATCCCACAGATTTTGGTATGATGTCTCATCATTGTCATTATCTTGGGTGAAATTATTAATTGTTTCTATAATTTGCTCTTTCACCCAGTCATTCTTTAAGATGAGATTATTCAGTTTCCAATTACTTTTTTGTCTATTTATCCCTAACTTTTTACTGAATGTAGCTTTTATTGCATTGTGTCTCCACTATCTTTTTAAGTCTATTAAAGTTCAAATTCATTGTTTCCATGATACCACTTATCCATCTTATCCTCTTCAATCCCATTTTCCCCTTTCCCTTCAATCAATCCTAATGTCAGGGTCTTTTCCAATGAGTTCCATCATTTCATTATGTGTATTTGACTTTCCAGTGATCAGCCTAAGTTAATTATTTTAAGTATTGACCTACTTGACTTTCTTGCTGCCCAAGAGACTCTCAAAAGACTTCTCCAGCACCACAATTCAGAAGCATTGATTCTGCAATGTTCAGCTTTCCTTATGGCCCAACTCTCACAGTCACGCATTGCTACTAGAAAAATCATAGCTTTGACTATATAGACCTTTGTTGGTGTCTCTGCTCTTACATTTTCCCTAGACTATTGCTAGATTACCTTGGCCTCTAGTCTTTCTCTTTCTATAATATATCATACACATAGAAACCATAATACCTATAATGTATTCTACAACTATGTACACAAAGCTAACCCTTTTCATAGAACTAATCACTTTACTCCATGTTTAAAAAAATCAGTGGTTCTTTAGTATTTGTAGGATAAAATCTAAATTCTACCCTACCATTAAAGTCCTTTTATTACCTGATTCCAGGCTAGCTTTCTAGTCTTGTCTCAAATTATTCCATTCTTGAACTTTATACTTTAATCAAATTGAATTTAACATCATTTCACAAATCTCTCCTAAGCTTTCCCACTTTTGTCTTTGTTCATATTTTTTCTATATGCTTGGAATACATCTATCTCTACTTTCCATTCATTAAAATTACATTCAATCTATTTAGGATTCAATTCAAATGTTACCTTCTCTAATACTGTGGTGATACTTTCTCTCTACAGCCCAATACAACTGGATGCCATTTCTTTTCCCTCAAGGTTCTTATAGTGCTTTGTTGGTTTTTCTCTATGCTGTTATTTTCTACTTTGTATTATAGTTATTTATCTACATATTTCATCTATATAGCACTCTACCTGAGATTATTCCTTCAACTTGCTCTTGCACCATAGGGTGGCTATTGTTTTGGACTCTACAATTAATTCTGTGGTTCTGCATTCCTAATGTTATATAGTCCATAAACTCTTTGTGCTTTCCATTAACAATCAGTAGAAACAATTGTTGTTCAATCAATTCAGTCCTATCCAAAATCTTTGAGATCCCATTTGGAGTTTTCCTGGCAAAAATCCTGGAATGGCTTGCCATTTCCTTCTCCAGCTCATTTTACAGATGAGGAAACTGAGGCAAACTGTGTTAAGTGACTTGCTAGTAAGTATCTGAGGCTGCATTTGAACTCATGATGTAGAGTCTTCCCCATTCCAGGTTCAGTGTTCTATCCACTGCATTACCTAGCTGCCTTAGATACAATTAGCCTTTAGCAAAATCAATCAAAACAGACATAAATATCAGAATTTTTAAAAATTACTCAGATGGTACATGTGAAAACATATAACATAAAAATTAAAACATTTTCCCTGAGGCTCACAGCTTCCATAGAAAGCATGGAATCAGATTCTAAGGTAGTGGGGCACACGTGTGGATTGCATGTGGTTTCACAGTCTGGGGTTGTAGGGTTTAGAAGTTTGTTATCAGTTTGTTTATTTCATCCTCCCAGCTTCCAGGATCTGCTTCTCTCCCCAGTCCAGCTCTTGATTAGGCAAGGACCACAAGCTGCTTCTTTTCTGGTGTAACTGTAGACATGCCTATTTAGAGTGTGTATTTCTGCTTGCTCAACTGTAGCTCTGAGTGCATGGAACCAATGAGTCATTGGATATCTGTCTGGGTATCTCCCACTATACCTAGAGTCTAAAATGAGCTCATTGTTGTAGCCAGGTTGGGTTGCTTTGATCCCAGGTATCTGAAGCCTTGAAGACAAGGTGGTGGGGTAGAGCTGGTGACCAAAGGGAAAGTTAGTCCTGGGAGGGCCAGTATGGAGAAAAAGCCCTGATCTGGGAAGAATTCATCTCCATCCTCTTTTCTCCTTGGGAGTGGAAATAAAAGGATATGTTCAGCCAACTTTATTCTATAGTGACACCTGCTGGTTAAACCAAGAGGAGCATGAATACATTCAAATTTCACAATACTTTTAGTCACATGCAGAATCTCCCATTTGGAAGACATTCAGAAGCTACTCTGTCCGTTTAGCTCCTGAACAAGAAGTTTCTCTATTACTTAAATAAATTCAGGAAGAAGAAGTCATCCAAGGGTGCTCATTCCACTTTTGGATAACTATCTTTGTTAGGGAGACTTTCCCCTTTACATCAAGTCTAAATCTGCTTCTTCTCAATCCCAGCTGCTCCTGATTCTATAAGGTTTGGCTAAAGCAGAGCTCTCGCCAAATTTTGGCTTCTAGCCTTAGGACAATTTGGATGTGTCTGTGAGCTATATTAGTCTATAGCGGAGTTAACAGCATTCACTGCCTCTTAAGGCTCATGGTGTCACTGGAGGGGTGATGGTGGAAGAGGGATTAGAGCTATCTGAGTTTCAGGTGTGGGGTCTTAAGCTGCTTGGTTTAAGAAGCAAGAGGCATTTGGCTGAGATCCCAGGCTTTTTAACTCCAAGAAAACTGGTCAACATAGCATATCAAGACTATTTAAATACCACTGATTTCAATCTCTATGTAGCTCTCTACACCGAGGGTATTCATTTTAAGGGAAGAGAAAGCAATTGGGATGGTTGAGACTAGGGTAGCCAACCTGAGAACTACAGAGATGTGGAACATGAGAGTGGGAGGAACAACTGTCCAATTCAATTTTCAAGCCATTGTGGCAAGGCTTTCTGTACTGAGAGGTAGTTACCCTCATATTAGCTATGAATGTTAGAGAAGTTTGTTTCACAAATACTTAAGAATGGGGGGTTTGCATTCACTCTAATAAATGTGTGATTGTTTTAGTATTATTTTGCTATTTGTTGATTAATTTATTAGTAAAAATGCATATACCTTGCCTGTTTTTTGGCATGATTTTACCTGTGAAGCACAGAGTAAGACAACATCAGTGATTTAGTACCTGAGACCATTCATTAAACTCTTATCTGGTCTTCATGTTAGATGAGAGCTGGAGCCATATATCAGGACACAACAATCTAGTGGAAAGTCCACTGAAAATATACTTTTGAAACTGGAAGAGATTATAATTATTTAGAATACAGCTAGGTTCCATTTAGTACTAATAATGAATCCCCCTGAAGTGGTCCCATTATTTGAATCTACACTGCATATTTTCATTAGTCTGGAACCAATGACCATATTTTATATAATTATAACTTGCAATAGTGTGAACTCCAATACATTAGTATTTCATGGAACTCATTATTTGCATTAATCCAGGACCTAGCTATACTCTCATATTTGAACCCTAATTTGTATGAATCCAGGCATTGGTACCCAGACTTCATGTACTTGGCATTTTATTCCTGTTTCCATTTGTGTTCTTGAATAATCATCTGACATGTAGAAATATAAATTTATAATAACTATAACTAAATTTACAATAATTATAAATATATTTAAATTGAACTTATATTAAAATATATTATTAAATATAGTAAAGTATGTGTGAGTTATGTAAATATATTTGTATTTTATAAAATATTTATGTAACCACAATAATGTCAATATAGCTAATAACATTTAATATATACCATTTAATAATTTATATTAAGTAAATAAAATATTTGAATGTTAAAAATATTTACTTAAGAATAAATTAAATTTTGATTTTAAAATACATAAATATCATGAATATACAAATATTATATATGATTAGAAATAAGTATACACGGTTATACATATAAGTATATATATATTAATACTACATACATGTGCACACACACACACATATAGACAGCTTAACTGGAAATTTCACAATAATGCTGGCAAATGGACTGCTAGAAACCAGATCAGTTTTGTAAATGCTTCATGACAGACCCCTTTCTGATAAACTTTAGACCGAAAGTTATCTTTATTATATGTACATCTTTGACAGTGTAATCCTTTAGTGATAAGATCATAGAAAAAAAATCCCTAAGAATACATAAGTGAGGAGTCATCCACAAGAATTGAAAAAAATAAATAACCTGAGCCCATGAAGTCATGATCTATCTCTGGACTTATATCTGATCTTCAAGTTAGAGAGGAGGTAGAGCTGTATCCCATATATAAAAAAACCAAAACAAAACAAAAAACTCCGTGGAAAGTCCATTGAGGATATACTTTTGAAATTGGATGAAATAAGGAATCAGTATCTGGTATTTGGAAGGGACTGATATAGACCACTAGATGGTGTCATTAATAGTCCTGAGCCTGGAGTCAAGAAGGCTCTGATTCAACTTTGTCCTCACACACTTCCCAGGTGTGTACCCTGGTTGTCACTTTCCTCACCTGTAAAATACAGATAATAGGAATATTAATCTTACATCATAGTTGTGAGTACAAATGAGATATTTGTAAAGTGTTTAGCACATTGCTTGTTTCTTTTTCTTTTTTTTTTTTTTTTTTGATCTGAGTTTTCTTGTGCATCATGATAAATGTGGGAGTATGTTTAGAAGAATTGCACATTTTTAACCTACATTGGATTACTTGCTGTCTAGGGGAGGGGTAAGAGAAAGGGAGGGAGAAAAAAAACTGGAACACAAAGATTTGCAAGGGTGAATGTTGAAAACTATCTTTGCATGAATTTTGAAAATAAAAAGCTATTTTTAAAAGTGTTTAACAGATTTCTTAACATTTATTAAGTGCTAAATAAATGCTAGCTATTGTTATTAACTTAGACAAGATCCAGAGTGATGGTGTCCATTAACAAGGTTTCATTCATGGCTTTTAGAGATGGTGAATTGAAGTGCTAATACAGAATAATAGATGAGAAAGTTTAACTTCATGAGAGGGTAAAGCTAACTTTAACAAGTAGTTAGTGAGTATGCTTCAGTTGGTCTCTATATACAGAGAGGTCAAGTGGAAGAAAAAGAACAGGTTGTTTGTCAGCCAGTCAATGGACCTTACTAGGTCCTTACTAAGACCTAAGTTCTTACTAAGTACTAAGTACTGGAGATGCAGAGAAAGGCAAAAACACAGTACCTGCATTAGAATGAAAGAGACACCATGCAAGACTCACACATACATATCTATAGATAGGTATAATTATCTATAGACTGGTACACATACATATATGCACCTGTGTATTGTGTGTATACATATACATATATGAAAATGGAAATTAATTTCAGGGAGAAGTACTAGCAAGAGCAAGGGGAGGGGAGAGTGGTAAAGACCTACTATAAAATGTAGAATTAGAGCTAAGTCTTGAAAGAAATTAAGAATTTAATTGGTAGATGTTATGAGGAAGAATATTCTAGGTGTGAAGACTACCAGTAAAAAGGGCAAAAAAGCTGAAAAATTAAGTGTAGCATTTGAGGAACAGCAAGAAGATCAGTGTCAAAAGATCACAGTAAGTGAATGGGACCAAAATGTAAGAAGACTGAAAATGTGGAAAGGGATACAGTTTTGAAGATCTTTAAATGATAAAAAGAACATTTAATTTTGATCCTGGAGGTGATAGGGAGCCCGTGGGGTTTGCTGAATTGGAAGTTGGGGGGTAGTGACATGGTCAGAATTGCTCTTTAGGAAAATCACTAAATGATTTTTTGAATTGAAAATTGAATGAGGGGTGGATTTGCATTTGAGTAAGGAAAGACTTGAGGTAAAGGAATCAATTACAAGTCTAGTGTAATAATTTGAAGGTAATTAATGAAAATTCATACCAGTGAATAGAGAGAATGGAACCTATATGAAAGATGCTGTGAAGATAGAAGCAAGACTTGACAACAGAATTGGTATATGTGATGAGTGTGAGATAATAATAGGTTTTAAAGTGTTATGAATAATTGAAAGACATCATTATGTGTCACAAACGCCTGAATGACTGGGAGGATGATGGCACCCTTGACAGTAACAGGAAAGTTAGGAAAAAGGAGATTGTTTATTGGGGAAGGATAATGAGCTCTGTTTGGGGCATGTAATGGGTCAACTGATTTAAGATTTACAAAAGGCAGCTGATGATGTGAGACTTGAGGTCATGAGAGATATTAGCGCTAGATTTATGGGTCTGAAAATCAATTGCATAAAGATGAGAGTTGAATCCATGGCAACTGATAAAATCACCAAGTGAAATAGCTTTGAGGGAAAAGAGAAGAGGATCTAGGACTGAGCCTCAGAGGACATGCTGGTGGTATGGATTACATAGGTAAAGATCCAGCAAAGAAGATGGAATATTTAGATAGGAGAACCAGGAGAGCCAGTGCCATGAAAAAAATAGAGAGAAAAGGGTGCCTGACAGTGTCACAGGCTGCAGAGAGGTCATGAAATTTGAGAAAAGACTATTCAGTTTGATAAATAAGAGATCAATGATAACTTTGGCAAATACAGTTTAAATTAAATGATGAGATTGGAAGACAGAATGGAGAGGGTTAAGAAGCAAAAGTAATAAAATCTAGTGTAGTCAGACTTCTCAAGGAGTACAGCCACAAAGGATACAGGGAATATAAGATAATAGTTATGTTGAATAGTGAACCACATAACTAAACATTAGACAACCAATTAATGGCAATCATGTTTCTGTAATTTCTTTGTTTTTGATTTTTGTTTCCTATAAAAATTCCTTTTGGAAAATTCCAACCTCATTTGACTTAAATTAAAGGGGGAAAGGAAATTTATACAACTAAGTCAAAAGGAGCATGAGACTGCTCACAGAGATCAGGCCATGGTGGTGGTATTGGCCATTCCAGCTTGGAATTACGGGAAGAACCTTTGGAACAAGGGTAGCTATCATAGAACCACATAATTC
This sequence comes from Sminthopsis crassicaudata, assembly GCF_048593235.1. Lineage (NCBI taxonomy): Eukaryota > Metazoa > Chordata > Mammalia > Dasyuromorphia > Dasyuridae > Sminthopsis > Sminthopsis crassicaudata. The sequence goes on from NC_133617.1 coordinate 163,743,033, forward strand.
TAAAAACTGGAAGGAGCCTTAGTGGCTATCTTATCTAACTCTACACTATGTACACCAAGTAAGAGATTATCTACTCTCAGTTTACAGCCCTTCAAGGGGGAGGAACCCAGCTCTTTTTAGAGGTAATTTATTCCACTTTTAAACAACTCTTAATTGATAAGGACATTTCTGATATTTAGTTTAAATTTGTCTCTTTGCAATTTCTATCCATTACTACTGGTTCTACTCTTGGAGTATGACTAGGATGAGTCTAATCTTGACTTTTACAGCTTTTCAATCATTCTGGGAGGAGGTCAACATGTAGAGGAACTAGAACGTTGACCACGTCCCTTTCTCAGCTTAACATGGAAAAATCTCTCTTTAAATGAGATCTTGAATTCTCCCTCTCTTCTCTCTTTGTTGAGCTATTTCATTCCCCACCAAGAGATCTCATTCACTCTTTATTATCTACTATAGGATCTCTTCTGTACACTTATGAAGATGATTTTTTTTTGTACTCAAGGCTTTACATTAATCCCTAGTGAATTCAGCCTAGTGCTCTCTAACCTGTCAAGATCCTTTTGGTTCCTGACAGTCTTTTGGTGTATCAACTTTTCCTTCCAGCTTTGTGTCATTTGCAAATTTGATGAACATTCTCTCTGTACCTTTATCCAAGTCATTAATAAATATTCACCAACATAAGGCCAAGCACAAATCCTTGCTCTTCTCTGGAGACAATCATTCTTTGAGTCCTGCCATTTAACAACCTCTGAATCTATCAGATTATATTATCATCTAATATTCATCTCTTCACCTTCTCCAAAAGAGTAAGAAATATGTTAGTGAAAGCTTTACTAAAATTTGATGTAAGCTTTACCTATAGCATTCTCCTCATCCAATACTTTGATAATTTTGCCTCTTTCCCAAGGAAAATGAAGTTAATCTGGCATGATCTTTTCTTGCTAGCTCTTTGCAGTTACCATGTACATTTTTTGGTACTCAAGGCTTTTACATCCTTAGCTAACATCCTTACCTACAAGGAAATAGCCCACACATGCATTTTGTTATTATTTTAAACAGATAATGAGGATATTGAAGTTTGTAAGAGTAGGAAGAATGGGACAATCACTGCTGCATGCCAGGAATTCTGCCTCAAAAGTTATTCTACTACATTAAAGGATTTAAGAATTTTCTTTCCATGATCCAATCATTCTAGAGAGTTATTTGGAATTATGCCTAGAGAGCTATAAAACTTTGCATACCCTTTGAAACTACTGGGTCTGTATCCCAAAGAGATCATAAAGGAGGGAAAGGGACCCACATGTGCAAAAATGTTTGTGACAGTCCTTTTTGTAGTGGCAAGAAACTGGAAAGTGAGAGGATGCCCATCAGTTGGAGATTGGCTGAATAAGTTGTGATGTATGACTATAATAGCATCCTATTGTTCTATAACAAATGATGATCAGGCTGATTTCAGAAAAGCCTAGAAAGTCTTACATGAACTGATGCTAAGTGAATTGAGCAGAACCAGGAGTATACAGCAACAGCAAGATTATATGTGATCAGCTATGAGAGACTTATCTTTTCTCAGAAATACAGTGATCCAAGATCATTCCAATAGACTTGGCATGCAAAATGCTATTCACAACCAGAGAGAGAACTATGGAGACTGAATGTGGATCGAAGCATGCTATTTTCTTGTTTGATCTTTTTTTGCTGCTTTTTTTTGTTTGTTTCCTTGCTTTTTATTTCTTGTTGTTTTTTAGGTTTGATCTTATTTTTCTTGAACATGACAAATATGGAAATATGTTTAAAAGTATTTTAAATGTTTAGCCTGCCTCAGATTGCTTGTTGTCTTGGGAAGGGGGGGATAAGAGAGGGAGGAAGAAAAAATTTAGAACACAAAATCTTACAAAAATGAACATTAAAAACTATCTTTATATGTATTTGAGAAAATAAAAACCTGTTGAGAAAAAAAAGTATTCTCTTCCCTTTCCTCATTTCTGTGTGGGGCATCAGTAAGCAGCACTTTTTTTAAATTAAAAAGATGATAGAGTAAAGGCAGGGACTCCCCTGAATTCTCTCAAATTTTCCTTTAAACAATTTAAAAATAACATCTCAAATCAAATTGGCAGAACCAAAAAAAGGTCAGGATGGAACATTTTTCTAGCCCAGAACAACTTAGGAAAAGTTTGTCTCAATGGAATAGTGACTGGATCTGTAATCCATCAAAGATCAATTAGCTCAGGAAGTGCAAGGGTACCAGAAGCAATACTGGAGGGTATTTCCTCAGCTCAACTCAGAGAGTAAGAGGATTAGACAAGTGATCAAAGGGAACATTTGCTGGCACTGCATACAGAAACCTTATCAGATTGGCCACACATTGCTCAGGGTGACAGTTCCAAGAGGAATACTAGCACACATACTTGTGGCTGCAGGAGTCTGGGGATACTGGTCATAGTTTCAGGTCACTCACAGATGAGAGTACAGGGCAGGAAAGCAGAGGCCACACTTCTCTTTAGATCATATCATCTTGGATGAACCAAAGTCCTCCAGACCTCCAGAGCGAGCTACGCAAAGAGGAGCAAGAAAGGGACAGGGGTTCTCAAACTACGGCCTGCGGGCCATCTGGCCCACTGAGGACGTTTATGCGGCGGCTGGGTTATGGCAAATGGGCTGAGGGGCGGAGACAGAGTGTGAGCTTTTGTGTTTACTACAGTCCGGCCCTCCCACAGTCTGAGGGACAGTGAACTGGCCCCCTACTTAAAAAGTTTGAGGACCACTGTACTTTGTGTATGCTTTCCCTGCCAGATTCCACTTTAACCAAGGTAGAGTCTTTGAGAGCTAACTACTTAAGATGTTGACTTTGGCAGGAATCAAAAATTCCAGAGCCATACTTTTATCACCTGCAGGAAGACCCATACTCTAACAAAGAACTCCTTTTCCTACAATACCTAGCAATTATAGAAGCTTTTTGGTTCCTAGCTGGTATGTTTTTTAATACTAATTGAAGGTTCTGATGTTTCTAGGCTATTGCTTATATTTTCCCCATCTTCCTCCAGAAATTAAAAAGCCTACATAAGCAAGTACTAAAGAACTTACTCTCTTTAACCCTACAGAACAAATTAGTTATTACTTTGTTTTAACTTAAGGGCAAGTCGCCTTATTTTTAGAAGTATCCACTCCCATTTTGGTCCAGTAATATCTATTTCATATCAGTTCTAGGGTTTTCCAAAGTCATTCTGTAGTGTTTTAATGACAAAGCAAAATACCTTAGTAATAATAATGAATAGGGTACCAGTTATATATAGTGAGGTTCAGTATTTCATTATATAACCCAATTTTTGTCACATTTTCATTACCATTCTCTGAAGAATAAATCTTATATCCTCGAGGAGGAGAACTATTTCACTTCTTGGTTTTTCATAATTCTTTAAAATAATAAAAGAGTATTCATATAGATTCTATTAAATTCCCAGCATTATGTTTGGTCATTTACACATATATTATTTCATTTGATCTTCTCAGCCTCCCTGGGAGAGCAATGCTATTATTACTAATTTTATTTTAGAATTGAGTAAAGTGTGGCAGAGATAGTGACTTGCCCAAGTTACCAAGCTAGCAAGCCTCTGAAGTAGGATTTGAAGTCAGAGCGATATTACTCTAGGCCCAGCACGCTATCCCTTGCACTACCTCTATGTCTCATTTTCATTACATATTTACTTCCATTGCCAGTTGTCTAAATATAGTCATCCTCCCAAGAGCTGCCAAACTGATATTCCTAAAATATAAATCTGTCCATGTCACCTCTTTACTGAAATATCTTTAATGGTTTCCTCTTGATTCTAAGATAAAATACAAGTTTTCCATAATCCCTCTCCCACTGTTTTTTTTTTCATGTTATTCCCCATCATATTCATGTTGTTCTTAAAATGAGATACAATTTCCCTCTATGCCTTTATACAAGTGCCCCTCCGCATACATAGAATATATTCCCTCTTCATTTTTTCCTATCCCTAGTTCTTTGTTATTGTTTTGTCCTTCACTTACTACAAAACAATGCTGAGATGTTATATTTCAATAAGACCCTTCTAGACCTAATTATTAGTATTTTCTTGCATATTACTTTGCATATACTTTGAATATAATTTTGTGTTATATTTTTCTAGTATAACACAAGTTCTTTGAGGTCAGGTACTGGTTTTTGTTTTTGTATTTGCCTGCTTATTCTCGTTTTAAAAGTTTTAAAATTCATTTTAAACTTAAAATACAAAATAATTAAAGAAAAAATTTCCATATACGCAGCAGAAGAGAGGATTCAATATAAAACACTATATTCCATTTCAAGAAAACATATAATATATGCACACACATACATATTTTGAGCTTTAACTCTAAGATCTTCATTACTACCCCTGCTTTTTATTACATAATAAGTTCTACTCCGGAACTTTATTTTATGTTTATGTATATCTCTCATTTTTACATTTCTTGAAAGCAACAAATTGAATTAAAAAATTTAACATGTTATTAGTTTTCATTTTATGGACAAATGCATCACATTCACAATCTAAACTATAATTTCTTGTTGTATATATTCCTCCTTCTTGTTTTTCCTCAGTATCCTTCTCATCCTATTCCTATCCCTCTTCACTTTTCTACTTTACTTCTAAACTTGCTTAGAAGGTTAGAAGTTTAGTTTTCTGCTACCTTGCTCTCCTATTCCTTAACCTAAGCATTCCTCCAAGAATCCCATCTTTATTTTCTCTCCCACTAGCCCTCACCCTATCCCTTCGCCCTCTAGTTTCTTTCTGAATTTGACGATATAACCTTTATGTATATATATATAAAATATAATATATATACCCTTTATATATATATAAAGATATACCCTTTATATATATATAATATCTTTATATATATATATACTGTGTTCTTTAACTTATTCCCAAGGAGAATAAGTTTTCAGTACTATTTACCCTTTCCCCTGTTTGTTTCTTCTACACCAATTTTTTCTTTTTTTTGCCTCATTTGTATAAGATAATTGCTCTTTTTTATTTTTCCCCTACATGTTTATATATATATATATTTAGAATCACCCCTTCATACTCAGCTCAACCTAAGCTGAAATTGAAATCTTTCAAACTACCCAAATAAAAATAAGTCATATAAGTACTGATATTTTCTTATATAAGAAGCAAATGATTTGACCTTAATGAGTCCCTTATAATTTGTCTTTAATATTTATATTTCTGCTAGATGTTGTATGTCACATTTTCCCTTAAATTATGCTGTTTTTGCCACAAATACCTGAAAGTCTTTTAGTTCATTAAATATCCTTTTTTCCCCCCCCCCCATTCAGGATTATACTTAACTTTGTTGGGTAAATTACCATTGATCCTAACCCTAGCTCTTTTGTTCTGCAAAATATAGTATTTTAAGATCTAAAGTCCTTCAATATAACTGTTAAGTTTTGTGTAATCCTTATTGTAACTCCATGTTACAAAAATTGTTTTTTTCTTTTTGCTTTCAATTTTCTCCTCAGTTTGGGAGCTGTGGAACTTGGTTATGATATTCTAAAAGTTTTCTTCCTTGGATCCTTTTTATATGGTGATTGGTGGATTTTTTTTTTTTTTCTATTTCTGCTTTGCTTCAGGGTAGTTTTCCTTGATAATTTCTTGTAATCAAAATTCTTTTTAAAAATCATAACTTTTAGGCAATACAAATTTATATTATATCTCTTCAATTTGTTCTCCAGATCAGTTGTCTTTCTGATATATTTCTGAAATATTCTGAATATTTCACATTCTTTTCCATTTTTATTCTGATTTTTTAAAATATTTTCTTTGTCTTAAAAATATCATTAGCTTTCCTTTGCCTGGTTCTAGTTTTCAAAAAAAATTCTTTTCTTCTTACAGTCTTTCTCTGTTTCAAGTTGATTGTATTGCTTTTTTTCCCTTTCTACTCCTCTCCCCCATCTTTCTTATTTAATTTAAAAAATTCTTTTAATGTTCTTCCAAAAAATCTTTTTGTGCTTAGGAACATCTGACATTTCTTATTGAAAAAGTTGTGTTTTTTTTTTTAAAGCTTCATTATCTTCCTCTGAAGATGAAACCAGACCTTCTCTATCCCCATCATAGCTAACTACGGTTGGTTTATTTCTCCCCTGCAGTGGCAGCCCAGCTCAGTTCTGTATCCGGTCAGCACAGCTGTGCTTGGCGTCCTTAACAGAGGACTGTCCTTCACTCTTCTTGTACTCCTAAGTTAGAAAGTTTCTACAGCTGAGGCTGCCTCCCAATGCCAGCTGTCCCTAGGGCTTGCTATTTGTTGATTCTGCAGAATGACCTGGAGGTATTTCTACTTCTCTCCGGCCAAAGCTCTCTCCTGGGATAACCTCGGGTTGTTTTAGGAGACCAAGTGCTTTGGTCTGATTTTTGTTTACTCCTGCTGCTCTATATTCCCTCTGAGGCAACGTCCTGTTTTTTTCCTATAAAGGAAATCTGGAAAGCTAAAATTTTTCTGACCTACTACCCTTCCCTTGCTATGTGCTCTCCCAACTATATTTCAAATTTGCCATTCATGGTATCTATTGTATCTCTCTCTCTCTCTCTCTCTTTTTTTGTCTGTAACATTTTCTCCTAAATAGATCTACCTTTTGCCAAAGAGAATGGCCACATGATCAAACCTCAACATTTGGTGCTTTCCTAAATTGCATCATCCATCCACACTGAAGTGACTAAGGAAACTAATCATAGAGTTAGCAATGGGAACCAGGTGTTATGATTTTTATTAACCATACCCTGTATCCCTGTTAAATCATAGTACTCTATGTGAAACTTGAAATGATTCAGCAGGTGCTTACTGACATGCATACAGTGCCATAGGTGATGAAAGGGATATAATTAAAAAAATGTGTAAGGCACAGGCTGTTGGGCAAATAACAGCTCGGGCAAAGTCATGGAACTGAAAAGTATAAGTAAAACTCAGAATGCATCTATTTATATCAATTTCATCTCATTGATGGAAGTACTCTTAACAATGGTGAAGGCTGCATCCCAGCCACACCTTCTCATACTGTGCTACTCTTGTCCGTGACCTTTTCTAAATCCTTTGAGTTGGGATACATTAAACATTCTGGTGGTCTTTTGGATCTCATGACATTGCATGAATATTGATGGAAAATGTAGCCTGTTCACTTCTGGCTTTCACTACATAATTGTTCTATCTCCTTAAAGTCTTTTCCAACTCTAAATTTATAATTCTATGATACTATAATCTCTCTGATGACATCCTTTATGGTATTTATTCTGCACCATTTTTAGTTAATATGTTTTGGGGTTGTCCCACACACTACACATCTTACTATTTTCTTTGGCATAAACTTTAACTTTAATTCTGACATTTCATCGCCCAGAGCCATACAACATCAGATTTTCCTCATTTTGATGTGAAAAAAGATATGATTTGCTTAAGGGAGAATTTTGAGATAATCAAAAGCATTGTGCATTTTCCAAAATGGAATCTGATCTAGTCTTTATCTATTTAAACTTGCCAACCTAACAGTCTTTCCATATAGATGCTTAAGGATTAGTTCTATAGGTTGTCCATCTAACTGCATATCATAATCTAGACAATAAAAATTCTTCTTCAAGTATTATTTCTTGTCTTTTGAATTCATATTATTCTTCTTTTAGACTGTATACATCAAAATTTTAAAAATCAATTTTCCCCATATGGATAGTTGGACCACATGGACAGTATCTAGTGATTATAGATCTCATTTAAGAGGCTGTAAAATTAGGAGGTGTGTAATTATCATGTTATCCAAAAATAAAAGGTTCTGGAGGACCTTGTTATCTTTCAGGAATCCCTTTTGGATTCAGGAATCCATGTGAAATATCTACTATAACAGTGGCAAATACCTTTTTTATACATGACTTAATATATGTATTAATATAGTCAAAGGATCATTGAACATTGCTATTTCTGTTGCAAAACTTAAGGACTTATATGGTATTAACCTATGCATGGGAACTTCACATTGTATTGTTGAACACTTAAGGATGCATTTTTCCCCCTCCCAAATAAATTGCTTTTTAAAAATCAACAAATAGTAGGTATAAGTGCCATGTTGATTTTCTTGTAGACTCATCAATGATGTGTCTAAAGATGTGGTCTATTGTAGGATATTGTTTGTGAAGATGTATTTGTTCTTTTCTCATACTTTCATATCTCCCCATGATATCACATGATATGTGTTTAGGTAGTTCTCACTGAGATTTTGCAGAGATAGGAAAGTAAGCAAGTTAGGTAATAATGATTGTCATTTTTTCTATCTCCATTTTTATTGATGCTAATAAGATACACAATTTTCCCCAAGAACTGTGCATTCTTTTTTCTTTTAGAAATCTAAATAATAATCCCTCAATGCCTTCAAAGTTGTACCACGTATAGTATGAACCTACTCTTTTTTCTATTAATGTTATTCCTGTTCTTTCATGCAGCACACCAGAGTCTATAATGTTAGAATCCAAATGTGACAGTTTCACATCATTGATGAAGAAAGGATTTTTAAAAAATAAATATCTTGACAGATCTTTTCCATTTTTAATATATTCCTTCCAGTTTCATATTTAAAGACTCTTGAGATGATTTGACTTAATTGGATTTCTTGCCAAGATTTTTATAAACTTGTTCCCATCTCTGTTTCTTGATGTTGTATTAGGTGATAGTCTTTATAATCTTATATCTTCTGGCTCCAAGAGTTTATATTCTATTTGAATATAATGAACATAATGAATGAATGTTGAACTTATTTGACAAGAATTTATATATATTCTGTATTGCTGTTGTCCTTCATTGCTGTGTATCCTTTTTGATAGTAGGATCAAGTATTTGCTGGCTAATGCAGTTTTTAAACTCTTCTGGTCTCACAAATCCTGGAATCCTTTGTCTCAATTCTTTCTTAATGGGCTTAGTGCCTGGCTCACTTTTTCCTTCTAGATCCCAAAGCCTTCCTTCAAACTAGGAGACCTTGATTCCCTCAAATATCCTAACTTCCTGTTCCCTCTACTTACTTAGTTCCCATGCAGGGTCTGGAGTCAGGAAGACTTACCTTTCTGAGTTCAAATTTGGTCTCAGACACTTACTAGCTACACGACTCTGCTTACCTCAGTTTCCTCATCTGTAAAATGAGCTGAAGAAGGAAATGGCAAACCACCTCAAAGGACGTGACAGAGTTACACACAACTGAGAAACGAATGAAGAAAAATAAATTTAATCCTTCAAAGGTTGTGTATTATACTGTCATCTCTTGTTTTTTGGATCCAGATCATTCTTCTTCTAGACTGTATGCATCAATATGTGTATTGGGGCAACCGAGTGTGGGGGGGAACTTGTTCACCAAATGCTGATGTATGATTGTTGTTACTTTTATAAAGGAATATTTCAAGGCTACTTCTCCTCCATGGTCTGTCTCTCTTCCCATCTTACTGTCCCCTCCACTCCCAACCCAATTAGTCTTGGCAAAATACCCTGAAAAAATAAGACGTGTTGTATCATTATATATTTATATATATATATTAATGTTTCTTGTCCCTTATTTATTTTTCCACATAATCAAATGACAACAGCATAGCTAGTATTTAGGGCCTTTAAGGGTTACAAAAAGCTTTGTAAGTTATCTCATTTGATCCTCATGAAGTCCCTGTGAAATAGATGCAATTGTTATTTCCATTTTAAAGATGAAGACATTCTCTGAACCTGAGAGATTAAGTGAATTGTCCAAAGTCACAGCTACTAAATATCTGATTTGATATAGCAGGATTTGAACTCAGGTCTAAATCCAAATCTAACACTCTCCACTAAAGCTACCTAACTGCCAATTATTCTGGGCTCTATTTGACTTTTGAGTGCTATTAGGTATTCCCAGTTGGCATAATTCAGTGAGAAGCAAATTTCAGCAATAAGCATCTGTTCCATTTTATTAACTCTGTTCCATTTCATTAACTCTGCCCAAACGTGTGTATTGGGTTGTCTCCATAACTCTATCCAACTTTCTAGTAGCTCAAGGAGCATATTTTCCTTCTTCTCTGCTGAGTGAAATATTCAGGCAGGAGTAAATAGTGATTAGAACCATCAGGAGTGACTGTAGAAATAATAGCTAAGGACTAAGTCCAAGAGTCTTTCCACTCACTTTCCTCGCCTGTCTAGCCCTGTGCCTCACTTTTAGTCCACCAGGGGCTCCCTAAATGGGAAGACAACACCTGGGCTATAACAAAAGAGAAACATAAGAGGAACACAAACAGACTAATCAAATTATTCTTATCAAGCAAGCAGTTTGAAATGTTATATAGCATCTGTGATTTGAGGTTGAAAGAGCTCTTCTTCTCTTTCTGCAAGATAATCACTCATTCTTGTTGATGAAACCAGGTGGCTTTCTCTGGAAGGAAAGGTAATTAAGCAGTCCATTTTCTGGAGGAAATTAAGGGAAGAAATAAACCTGAAAGACAACATGGATTCTGTTCCAAAACAATCAAATCATGCCTTTTTCAGTGACTGAGAATATCCTCTACCAAAGTCTCAATTTTTTCCAGGTGTGATGGCACATGGTGTTGATTCTGTTACTGGAGGATATTAGGAGAGTGGGGAGGAAGAGAGGGGGGTATGGAAAGGAAGAAGGAAAAAAGGGGGGAAAGGAAAGGTAAGAAAAAAGGAAGGAAATAAAAGGCAGGAAGGAAATAAAAGGCAGGAAGGAAAGAAAGAAGGAAAGAAAAAAGGAAGGAGAGAAAGAAGGAAGAAAGGAAAAAAGGAAGGAGAGAAAGGAAAAAAGGAAGGAAGGAAGGAAAAAAGGAAGGAGGGAAGGAAAACTTACTGTGATGCAGCATTATACCCTGGAGACCCTTGGTTTTCTGAAAGCTCTGTCAGAAGGGCCTAAGTTGTGGCAGGTGATACTAAGCTGGAATGACTTTGAGTATAGACCTGGTGATGAATTGTGTGTCTATCATCTAAGGACAAGCCAGAAAAAGTGTGATGAGAAAAGACTGCTGATGGCAGGGAGATGGCTTTTTTTAGCCACATTAATTCATGAAGAACTTTTCTGAACTTGAGCTGCCTTGCTGGAAGAAATACCCACAGTAATGACGTCCCGGATCTTTGAACTATACTGAGCATCCACAGTATGTTATAATTAAAGTGGATCTTAGGTTCTTCCTTGTAGATGACAGTCTATCCCCTGCTTTGGCACACCGCAGGCTTGAGATGCCCTTTCTTCTCCCTTCTGCCTCTGGATTCTTGCCTATTAATATTTTTAGAGAAATATAGTCATTTGCAGGTGGTTAATAAATACTTATTGAATTGAATTAGATATTAGAGAATGGCATTTGGGTGGCAAAGAGGATAGATTGCTAGACATCTTCTGGAGTATAAATCTACCCTTAGAAACTTTCTAGCTGAGTGACTTTGGGCAATTCACTTAGCCCTGCCTTAATTTCCTCATCTGTAAAATGAAGAAGAAAATAGCAAATTATTATCTTTGCCAAGAAAATGGGGTGAGAGAGAGTGGGACTGAACAAAACGGATTAAAGATCTCTTCCAGAATTTATAATACAGTAAAACAAGAAAATTCAAGTCTAAGAAAATGCATCTTATCACACACAAGATAAAGAAATGAGCTCTAACAGTATATGCAGGTCCTAGGAGTCTATAGGACCTGAAGTACTGAAAGAAAGAGAAAAGCTATGAAACAGCTTTGATAAAAAAGAAAAAGATTGATCCTTACCCAATACTCTCTGGTGCAGTACTGCTGGGGTATTAGGTTGATAACTCATTGTTGTAGTTTTATGATAAGTCTATTCTATCTGGAGTCTTGCTTGGTTTTCCTAGATAGTGATATCTCTGCCTGCCTTTTTTCACTTGTAGAAACATATTAGAAGCCTTCTTCTTCTTCTTCTTCTTCTTCTTCTTCTTCTTCTTCTTCTTCTTCTTCTTCTTCTTCTTCTTCTTCTTCTTCTTCTTCTTCTTCTTCTTCTTCTTCTTCTTCTTCTTCTTCTTCTTCTTCTTCTTCTTCTTCTTCTTCTTCTCCTCTCTTCTTTCACAATAAGACTAATGTGGAGATATGTTTTACATAATTGTACATGATTTAGATTGTTGTCTAGAAGAAGAGAGGAGAAAGGAACAGAGAAAAATTTGGAAGTCTTTCAACTCTTTCAAAAAATGAATGTTGAAAATGGTCTTTGCATGTTATTGGAGAAAATAAAATACTATTCATTTTTTAAAAAGAAATCATAGACGCTTCAAAACAAGACTCATCCTTTTTTACAGTTGTCTACAATTAAGAGAGACATAGTTTCAGGTCAAAGTCGGATAGTAACCACCTTACAGGTGTTCCCTGTACTGGCTGCGCCACACTTCTCCAGTATTGTTTTCAGTTTTGCGTGTTGCAGTGTCAGCACAAATAATAATAGTAAATTGATATTAATTTAGAATTTTTCATAGAGTATTTCACTTAAGCTTCCCTCAGAGGCTTTTGAGGAAAATATGAGAAATGCCATCTTCTATATTTTACCGGTAAAGGAACTGGCTCAGAGAGTTTAAGTGATTTGTGCAAGATAAATTCAATTCCAAAAATTCTCCAACTATGTGTCAGGTACCATGAGACATTTTGGGAATACAAAAACTAAAATGAAAATTTTCCCTCTTTTCAAAGAATTTATATTTGCCTGGGAGAAATAGGAAGGACAACATAGATATGGGTAAGTTAATGCAATGTAGATTCAAAATAAGCAGAGTCACCTTGCAGGAATCAGCAAAGGGCTCAAGTAGGAGGAGATGACTCTTCAATGGAGCTTGAAGTGCTAAGCTGTGGAATGAAGAAGAATATTCTGGGCACTCAAAGGTACTGAGGTTGGATATATAATGGAAGTCTTTAAGTAGAACATTTTGGCTAGAATATAGAGTATGGGAAGGAGTCAAGTAAAATGAGGTTAGAAGATTAAATTGGGTTCCTGTAGTGTGGGTCTCTGAATGCCAAATGGAAAAGTTATATTTTGTCTCAGAGATAATAGGGAGTCATTGAAGCTGTCTGAGCAAGGAGTAACAGGCTGAGACTTGTGCTACAGCAATATTAGGGGAGCTAAGTGGAACAGTGGATAGAGTTCACAGGGTCTGAGGTAAAGTCTTATTAGTTATGTGACTGGGCAAGTCACTTGCCTCAGTTTCCTTACCTGTAAAATGAGGTAGAGAAGAAAATGGCAAACCATTCCAATATCTTTGCCAAGAAAACCCCAAAATGGGGTCATGAAAAGTGAGACAGTATTGAAACTACTCAACAACAACATAAGAATATCACTTTGGCAGCTATGTGGATGATACATTGGAAAGCAGAGAGACCAGTTTCAATAGATAATAAGCTAGAGAAGAGGGTCTGAATTACATGGCAGCTGTGTGATTAGAGGGAAAAATATAGATATTGCTTGCATTTTGCTGGGTAAGGTGAACAATCCTACCTCCTCTTGTTTTTCTTTCAGAATTATTAAATAAAACTTCTGTTCATACTTGTTGATTAGATTTTGGAGAAGAGGTGAGAGACATTGAAGAATTTATGATAATTGGAAAGTTATTAACCTGAAAACCCATTAAGATAATGTGTGGTATGGCAAGTCCTAACTCAAAATGACTACTCAGAGATTTCTCAAAGTGAAGAACAGAAGTTTTATTAGTCTCTCCAGAGAAGCAGATGGTCACTCACTTCTCCAGAGAGAGAAGACTGATTTCACAGAACTTAAGGGCGATTATATGGTCATAACCCACAAGAATCCATGACCCCTTCCCCTTATCCGGTAATTTTCACTGCCTGCTTAGATGGAAGTAGCACAAGTTTGTTAAATTCTAGCCAAGCCCATATAGTTGACTTTTTGCAGCTGTCTTTACCTAAGTTTATGGTGGTCAGTTTACAGATTTTGCAGGTGTGTTTGCCTAAGTTTATGGTACTTGAGCTAGTATTAGCATTCTATTATAAGGTTTGCACAAAGAATTTCATTTTCCAAACCCATCAGATCTTCATAAACTAAATTTAGGTTACAGGTTCTATCTACCTTAGTTAATAATTTTCTGAGAAACCACATAATCCCTCACAATGAAGAGATTTATTTAGAGGTAAGTAATCCATTAAGCCAGAGGAGTTAGTTAGAAGGTTTCTAGAATAACCAAGGACACTTACATTACCCCAGGTTTCCTCAATCAACAAATAGAGATGGCTACTTTGGGCTTCTTTAATATTTCCAGGCCATTAAATCATTACTCATGTTTTCTCTAAGCAGTTAAGATCCAGGAAGTTATCTCAGGTATTTCTGCTAGAAGAGCAAGCCTTTTGCTCTTCTTCCCAGAGCCTTAATGATGAACAGATCTTTGATGCTGAGTCTTGAATTTCCCGCAGTTATTATTCTGAGAAGTCCTCAGTTTCCCTGTTTCACGCAATAGTGATACCTTTAACAGAAATAGGAAAATTAAGAAGAGGGTGAGTTTAAAGGGAAGACACTGAAGAGTCTATGGGACATTCAGGTAGAGATGACCAGGCAGTGGCAGATAGGAGACTGGATTTCATATAACTAATATGAAATAGAGTCTAGACTTGAAATCAGCTTTTCTTACTCTAAATCCTATGTTCTTTCTTTACTGTAATACTTCTTTCTTTGGGGAATGCAAAATCCATAACTATGTAAGAAACTCTGAATTTGACTAGTTGAATTTTACTTTGTTAAAAAAAAAAAATCGGATCTAAAATCCCAAGTAATTCTAGGAATGCTATTATCAAAGCATTTGAAAAATAGCAGAGAGTGTGCTCTGTACAATGTAAGTAAAGGTGCCTTGAAAAAAAGTCCATACCAAACCAGAGAGACTTGTCCTTTAAAATATCAAATAAGCCTTTTGTCTCCCTTCCACTGTCCCATCACTCTGTTTCTATACACTACTTTCTTGACTCAGGATGGGATTTGAATATTTTGTCTTCTAACTAAGGTTTCAGTGGAGTATGTTGAGGGCAGGGAGTATGGAGGTATGTCTATCTGTGTGTGGGGGTAAAGGGGGTTGATGGGGTGAATAAGACCCTAGCAAAAAAGACCCCACATCCTGGGTAGCTAGGTGGGTCATAGGGAGGAGCATTAACTGAAGAGATCCTGAATTACTGTATACAATTGGGAACTTAAGCTGTAACCTGGGTAAGCTAGAAGGAGCACTGAAAGGATTATCTTGTCCTTAAGGGGTCCCTTTTGTCCTTAAGTGGGCCTTTGTTGCAATGGGATCATGTCTGAATTTCTTGCAAAGGCAAAATTATCATGACCCCACAATTACAGTATCCAGTCAGAAGGCCAAGCTATAAATGTCAACTCCTGAGGTTATTTTTTCCTATAAAAGAATATGCTGGTACCCCACTTCTTTGCTAACTCCTTTTAGGAACTTAGCCTTCTTACTAAGCATCACAATACTGGGTTCATTAGGAACTGTCCACCTTATAGCAGCAACTTCTCTAGGAACCTTGCCTGCCTTAAACCAAGCATCTTTCCCCTTGTTAATGTCTAAACTTTTTTTTTTTTTTTTTTCCCTGAGGCAATTGGGCTTAATGACTTAATCACATAGCTGGGAAGTGATAAGTATCTGAGGCCACTTTTGAACTCGGGTCCTCCAGACTTCAGGGCTAGTGCTCTATCCACTGAGCCACCTAGCAGCCCCCTAAACTCCCTTTTGGAACTCAGTTGCCAATGCATAAAAAAAAATCTTTACTTCTTAATTTGGAGATAGTCTAACCTACATATTTTTTGAGATACTTCATGATACTGAACCCCAATATATTTTGGGGTTCAAAGACTGGAAAGGCTATGAAGGAATTTAAATGCCAAACAGATTTTATATTTGTTCCTGGAGGTGATAGGGGAATAACATGGTCATGTTTTAGGATGTGATTTTGATAGCTGAGTGGAGGATAGAGTGGAGTGGGGTGAGACTTATAGGCCACAAGACTACTACCAAATGAAGGGTATTCAATAATGTCAGATACACCTGAAAGCTCAGGAAGTGGGTTCAGAAGATGAAACACCTGGATCTTAGACTTCTTTTTAGTCTTAGTGGTGGTAGGATGGAACAAAAGCTTTATTCTTCATTTATTGGGCAATATCTGTCAGAGACGATTTATTAATAATAATGAGTTCCTGCTTGAAGGGAGAACCAAATCGACAAAGCTTCCCTGTTAATTGGAATTCTTTCTCTCCAGGCAATGTCTGCTTCCATTTAATAGTGTTCAAGAAATAAGACCAAATAATTCAACAGCAAGATGAGACAATATAAAGGATAGGCTATGGCCTTTAACAATTCAAATAGAACTATAATAATGTTAATATCTGTGTATCCTCAGGTAAATAGCTTTCTTAAACCAATTATTTTCTCTTTAGTCACTCCCTCTGTAATGATTCTTAATCTGGGATTTATGAACTTTTAAAAAATATTTGATAACTATTTTAATATAACCTGTTTTCATTTTAATCCTATGCTTTTTATTTTGTTACAATCGTATTAATTTAATAATTATTAATAATTAAATAATTATTCTGAGAATGGGCCTATAGGTTTCTTCTGATTGTCAAAGGAGTGTCTGAGTCAAACTAATCTTTTTTGTTGTTGTTAATTTTTTAATAATAGTTTTTTATTTTCAAAATACATGCAGAGATAGTTTTCAACATTCACCCAATAAAAATCTTGTGTTCCATATTTTTCTCCTTCTTTCTCCCCCTCCTCCCTCTCCTAAACAGCTAGTAATCCAATATAGGTTAAACATGTACAATTCTTCTAAACATATTTCCTCATTCATCATGCAACACAAGAAAAATCAGATCAAAAAGGAAAAAAAAATGAGAAAGAAAAAAAAAAAGCAAACAAACAACAACAAAGGTGAAAATACCATGTGGTGATTCACCTTCACTTTTCACAGTCCTCGCTCTGGATGCAGATGGCTTTCTCTAACACAAGTCTATTGGAATTGGTCTGAATCACCTCATTGTTGTAAAGAGCCACATCCATCAGAGTTGATCATCACATAATCTTGTTGTTGCCGTAGCACAAACTTGTCTTGAGAATAATATGTGATTATTAATTCTAGGATCTCAATTTTAATATGACTTTTCTTAAAGTTGTTTATAATTAGCAAGAGACATCACTCTCATTTACTCGTAAATATAGAATTCTCTACATTTTACTATAGCAAATGCAAGCCAACAATAATTGCAGATTCTGTCAGCTTGAACCAAGAAAAAAGGGCCCAATCTCACTTTAAAAGGTCCATTTTGCAGTTTCTAAAGAAGAAAGATAGAAATTAGGGACATATTCAACAGTCATCTTCAGTTTCCTTCTCCATGTTTCTCCAAATGGCTCTGGAATTCCATGTGTCTACCTATCAAGAAGCTCTGACATCAATTTAATCTCTTATTCAGGTCCTCAGCTTGATGTAGCACTCAGTATTCTATCTACCAGTCTGAAATCTTGTCTCTTTCCAAATATGTAGCAGCTTACAAAGTACCTCATGCTTGCTAGGAAGCTCAGTTATTTGTAAGATTATATGAAAAATGGGGTTCAGGTTCTTCTTAACAACAGGTTCCTCTTAACAAACAGGTTCACAGATGTTGTTATAAGTGTGAATTTTGAGTAACCATACTCCCAAACTGAAAATTCAGGATTTGCCATGTCAAGCCATTCTTATAGATGAAATTATTATGTATCATCCAAAGACAATCATTCAAGAAAGGGTGGATTTCCAAGAATGCTCTCTTATCTTCTTGGAGTGCATTATTTTATTGCACAGTTTCACCCATTAATGCAAAAGGGAATGGTCCCCTGTGGTTGTCTCGTGCATAAATGATGTGAAGCTTTCCCAAATCATCTATAGCTATTTCATTTGGTTCCTTTCATTAATTAGTTCAGTAGCCTTTTCTAA
Organism: Sminthopsis crassicaudata; assembly: GCF_048593235.1. Classification (NCBI taxonomy): domain Eukaryota; kingdom Metazoa; phylum Chordata; class Mammalia; order Dasyuromorphia; family Dasyuridae; genus Sminthopsis; species Sminthopsis crassicaudata. Next base: position 163,760,989 of record NC_133617.1, read on the forward strand.
TTGCCTCAACTAATATTCTTTCAAGACTTAAATATGCATTTCAGATTGAGAATTTAGTGTTGTTCTCATTCCAAAGGTATCCTGTTAAGTCAGTCAGAAAACAAGCATTTATTGAATTTTATCTCTATGACAGGAACTAAGCTAGTGCTGGGACTACAGAGAAAAGCAAAAACATAACTCTTGCTATCAAAAAATTCACATTCTAATGGAGAAGACAAAATGCACTACAAGTCATTGAACTCCCTCAGCTTCAATTTCCTCATTTGTAAAATGGGGATAATGATAGAATGTCCTTAGTGGATTGTGAAGATCAAATGAAATCTATATAAAGCACTTTGCACATTTTAAAATATTGTATAAATATTGTTATTGTTACTTTTAATCATTCAGATGCATGTTACATACAAGTATAAATGTGATAGAATCCTTAATATTGCCCCCAGTTCTGATCCAACAGAAATGACTATAGCAACAAGCAGGTTTGCATGCTCTATGAGCACACTATTTGGTTCAGGTATACCACAGAAATCAGCCAATAAGAAAGTAGCAACAATAGGATGCAGAGCAGGATATTGGACTGCAAATCACAGAAGGAACTTCCTTCCTTCCTTTCTTCCTTCCTTCCTTCCTTCCTTCCTTCCTTCCTTCCTTCCTTCCTTCCTTCCTTCCTTCCTTCCTTCCTTCCTTCCTTCCTTCCTTCCTTCCTTTCTTCCTTCCTTCCTTCCTTTCTTCCTTCCTTCCTTCCTTCCTTCCTTTCCTCAATATAATTCCTGAGCACTATCCTTCTTTTCTGTCCTATAGCTGAATTTATGATAAAATCAGAGTAGTTATAATATCATTATCATATAATAATATCTGCCCGAGTGGACTTTTCTATATGCATTTTGATATCCACATGTGCAGTATGCTAGTCATTCTTATTATTGTTATTGTTGTTGTTATTATTTCCATAAATAGGTACCACAAGTATAAGCTGGGAAGAGCCAAGGTTTTCTTGGCTCATGTCTTTCTGATACCTGTGAAGCTAATGATCCACTTGGATATCTCTGTTCTTCTCTTGATACTTCTCTTACTCCTTAGGGGGATGCTAGAAAGTCATATTTACCCCAGTTTTTGGAATAAATGCCTTCTCAACTCGCTTAATAATTTAAAAATGAACTCTGGGATATGGTCAAGTTTCCTGGGCCTGTCACAAACAGGAGTCTTGCTGAGAAGTCATTCACATTTAATCTGAAGTCTGTAACTAATTGTGTATCTGATCACTTACTTTAAAGGAGGGTATGGTTAAATGAATCACTCAGAGTTATACCTTCAAGGCAGAGGTGAAGGAGGAGGTAGTGTGGGAAGATTGTTGAGTGATGTCAGGTTGGGGAGAGAAGGAGGAATTGATGAATGGTCTCATTTTTTCCCAATGAAGTATGAGAAGGTGGGGGGAGGAAATGCTACCAGGAGCTTAGAAAGGATGGAAAGGTTTAGAATATCTACTGGCATGAGTGGATGGGGAACTGATTAGGAAGGTGCAAAGAGATTGTCTTGCTGCCTTGAAGGATAGGTTGAGACTATGTAGGATAAATTGATAAGAGGATCCAATCTACATGTTTAATGCTTTTCTCCAGCTCTATTCATCAGGGTGAATAAGGGTGAAGGAAGCAGATGACAGGAGTAATCATGGATGGTCTCGCAAGGTCATTATCATTGTTGATAATTTGACTAGGGGTCTGCAGGGTAGAACTGATTCACGAAACGGGGTGAGGGGGCAGATAAGGAAGGGAAGAGAATGTAGCTGATGATGAGATGTTATCTGGGAAAGAACCAAGGGTTGAGGGATTGGAGATAACTTTGAGGATGGGGACCAGGGTTATGAGTCACAAGGCTTAGGGGAAAGTGGAATGATAAAAGATTTTGATCAGAAAAAATAGTTTTGGAGTTCATGAACATGGAATCAGGAGGTAGTTAAATCCCAGTGAATGACAGAAAGGCATTCATGAGGACTCCCATAAGGGATTAACATACTAAATGTCTTCCTATATATATGTATACATATATACATATGCACATATATATATGCATATATATATATATATGTCTTTTTGTATATATATTTATCTTTTGGGGAGAGGGGGAGTCCTGAAGTGCTACACATTCACTACCATGAAGCACAGACTTCGATGGCTGCATTGGCTAATTCTCTTCTTTGGAGAGAGGGTCTAGTCCAATTACCTTACCCTTTTTCTTCAATCTCCATTATAACTAGATTCTTTTTATACTGAGATATACTAACTCAAAGATGGAGACCTTGGCTTTTGGCCCCATATTGGGGGTCAACAGTATCTGGTTATAAAGCTTTGGGCAGTTTCACTGTAGTTTTGGTTTTTTGTTATTTTGGAGGCAATTCTTTTGCCCACAGCTAATAAATGTCTGAAACTGGATTTGAATTCAGATCCTCTGACTCCAGGATGATGCTCTATCTATTATAGCACCTAGCTACACCTTTTAATTTTCTTTTCCTTTCTTTCTCCTCTCCTTTTCCCTCTCCTCTCCCTCTCCCTCTCCTCGCCCCCCCCTCTCTCTCTTCCTTCTTTCCTTCCTCCCTCCTTTCTTTCTCTCTTCCTTCCTTTCTTTCTCCCTTCCTTCCTTCCTTCCTTCCTTCCTTCCTTCCTTCCTTCCTTCCCTTCCTTCCTTCCTTCCTTCCTTCCTTCCTTCCTTCCTTCCTTCCTTCCTTCCTTTCTTTCTTTCTTTCTTCTTCTTTCTTTCTTTCTTTCTTTCTTTCTTCTTTCTTTCTTCCTTTCTTTCTTCTTTCTTCCTTCCTTCCTTCCTTCCTTCCTTCCTTCCTTCCTTCCTTCCTTCCTTCCTTCCTTCCTTCCTTCCTTCCTTCCTTCCTTCCTTCCTTCCTTTCTTCCTTCCTTCCTTCCTTCCTTCCTTCCTTCCTTCCTTCCTTCCTTCCTTCCTTCCTTCCTTCCTTCCTTCCCTTCCTTCCTTCCTTCCTTCCTTCCTTCCTTCCTTCCTTCCTTCTTTCTTTCCTTTCTTTCTTTCTTTCTTTCTTTCTTTCTTTCTTTCTTTCTTTCTTTCTTTCTTTCTTTCTTTCTTTCTTTCTTTCTTTCTTCTTCTTTCTTTCTTTTCCTTTCTTTCTTCTAGTTAACTAGATGTTAACTAAATAAAACAAAATTTTAGGGTAACAAAAGGGAGAAAAGCCTCAGTCACACACTGATCTTTTCATTTTGATTGGTTTCTCATTATGATACCCAGCAGATGAAGCAGGTCCAGAAATATTGTTAAGTTATTTGGAAAAAGTTATTTGACCAGTTTACTGGTCACTGCAGAAATACCATTCCCCTATTTGATCACTGCTGACCCTGTGGTATATGCCCTGAAGGTTGGAAGAAAGTAAGTAATCCAGGCTGCTTTTACAGAAAAGAAAGATCTAGACTAACTAACAGAAGCTGAAAAAAAAGTAATATTAAAATTGTTGTGCCTGAGGTATGAAAAAAAGAAAAGGCTATAACTTTGAATCTGGAGTTAGTCTCTAGACCTGCTGTTTCTAAACTGCTTAGTCATTTCTGGGGGAGCAATGGCTTTGGACTTTATTCTGAGGAATGTCTTTCCCCAGGCTTCATTTGTAGGATTCTACCGAAAACAAGGGGGGGGAAAAAAAAGCCAAGTTTGTTCATGTCCTGTTTTTATTAAAACTCTTTATTCTTGTCCCTGTGAAGCTTCCTATTGAGGGCCTTTCCTCAGTACTTCACATACTCAGATGTCCCCTTATCCTTAGCAGAGACCTACAGGTAATTGCCTGGGGCTAGAAACAGCAATAACAGTTTTTTAAGACCAGATAAAAGACATCTGAAAGGCTACAGAATTTTTGGTTCTAGGTTTTAGGGGGAAAATATCCTATTTATAATTTCAATATAGAATTTAAAAGTCCCTTTCACATTTTAAAAACACACGTGTGTGTGTGTGTGTGTGTGTGTGTGTGTGTGTGTGTGTGTGTGTGTGTAAATGCTCACAAAGTGATTAGAAAAAATGTTTAGAAGGACATTCTCAAGGTCTCTCTTAAGAACTTTAGAATCGTTTGTATGACATAGGAGACACAGGCACAGGACTTCCCAGCATGGCGTGCCCTCATCAGAGAAGATTCTGTGCTCTATGAACAAAGCAGAACTGAATTAGCCCATAGGAGACACGGAATGCCCAAAGTTAGAGAAGCCCCCCAGATGTTCCTATTGGTCCAAATGGTCCCATTTGTGTCTGACCCGTGGCAAGGCACTGGGAGCACATATTGATCTGATGAGCCACAGTCAGACTGTAACTCGACTCTAACAGAGTGATGCCCTTTTGGTCCTCTTGGAGTATGTAGGACAAAGAAGATTATGTGTATTCACATCCTTCTGGATATGGCCTCACATGAAGGCAAATCTCATCCATCCTCCCTTCTCTTAGGGAGACTATGATTCCTTCCAGGAGGGGACCAAGAGATGGAACCAGAGCCCAGTTAATCTGCTCTCCTAAAAGAAACAATATTGGGATAGAATTATATCTATTCACCTCTTTAATTATCATTAATCTGAAGGAAAAGGAGCATACTATTTAGCCAAAAATTGATCCTCTTCCTACCAAATACCAGTCTCACAATGAATTCATAACAAATAAACCCATTTATTCAACTCAATAACAAAAAGAAATCTGAGAAAGAGACATAGATGAAAATATATCTGAGTAAACGAGATCTCTCTCATAGGGAATGATAAATCTGTGTCCAATTAAGAAAGATTGTTCCAAATCTTCCCTAAGGGGAAAATTTCTTGAAATCTTTAGTGTAGTAAACTAGGGGACGGCCCCAAATCTAGGAACTTCCCTTCCACCTCCCAGGTTCTGACGAACTTTGTATCTCACAAACTCCACTTTTGATGGAGATTAATTATTCAATGTTCATTGTATCTCACAATGAGCATTGAATAATCAATCTCCACCATGAGTCTCATGCAAAAGAATTTTGAGTTGCCAGCTGTAGATTTTTATTACATTCAAAATAGGGAAGAGACCAACTTTCTTTTTCCTTTTTCCTTCTTCCTTCCTTCCTTCTTCCTTTCTTTCTTTTTTCCTTCCTTCCTTCCTTTCTTCCTTTCTTTCTCTTCCTTCCTTTCTTCCTTCCTTCCTTTCTTTCTCTTCCTTCCTTTCTTCCTTTCTTTCTCTTTCTTCCTTTCTTCCTTTCTTCTCTTTCTTCCTTTCTTCCTTTCTTCCTTTCTTTCTCTTTCTTTCTTGTTCTTTCTTTCTTTCTTTCTTTCCTTTGTTTCTTTCTTGTCTTTCTTTCTTTCTTGTTGTCTTTCTTTCTTTCGTTCTTTCTTTCTTTTCTTTCTTTCTTTCTTTCTTTCTTTCTTTCTTTCTTGTCTTTCTTTCTTTCTTCCTTTCTTTCTTTTCTTTCTTCTTTCTTTCTTTCTTTTCTTTCTTTCTTTCTTTCTTTCTTTCTTTCTTTCTTTCTTTCTTTCTTTCTTTTTTCTTTCTTTCTTTTTCTTTCTTTTCTTCTTTCTTTTTCTTTTTCTTTCTCTTTTTTTTCTCTTTCTTTCTTTCTCTGTCTCTTTCTTCTTTCTTTCTTTCTTCTTTTCTTTTTTCTTTTCTTTTTTTTTTTCTTTTTCTTTTTTCTTTTTTTTTGCTGAGGCAATTGGGATTAAGTGACTTGCCCAGGGTCACACAGCTAAAAAGTATTACGTGTCTGAGGCTGGAGTTGAACTCAAGTCATACTGACTTCAGGGCTGGTGCTTTATCCACTGTGCCATTTAGTCACCCCATAGACCACTACTTTAAATGGTTTAGGGAGCTCTTAAAGAGGAACTCCTATCAATTCAGTTTGACACCTTCTTTGTGGCATAAGAGTTACCTAGATAATAACAATAACAACAGCAGCATTTATAGAGTGCCTATTATGTGTCATGTCTTGTGCTAGGTGCTTTATAAATATTATCTCATTTAATCCTCACAACCCTGGGGGTTTAGGTGCTATTATTATCCTTATTCTTCAATTGAGGAAATTGGGTAACAGAAGTTATATGGCTTGTTCAGGGATTTATTACTTTAAACATATAACAAACTGAGTTTGTGTGAAGACATGGACCCAAGTTTTCCTGGGTCCAAGGCCTCTTGGCCTCTCGATATGATTTGTGGGGACCTCATGATTGTTGATTTTGTTTTGTTCCCTGCCAGAGTGATCTCTTTTTCCTCAGAATTTTCTGGCATACCCTAGTAAGGTTACTGGATACTTTGGAGCTCATCAATGTCCATCCTAAGAACTGAAATCAATACTTTATTAGTAATGTGACTAGGGCAGAGAAAAGTGGAAAAATTTCCTCTTTTTACTTGGATATTAATGTTTTTTGTCTACCATATCACCTTGTTGACTTGTATAGAATTTGCAATCCAATCAGATTGCCAGATAGTTTTTAAGTGAATTAGCCATATACTTGAATCTAAATATAACAAATGAAATTTTATTTTCCCCATTAAATGACATTTTATTAGATTTATCCCGGGGTTATTACATGTCAAGATTTTTGAGTCCTCTCATATTCCAGCATATACTCTCTCAGTTATCAAAATAAGCTAATAAATGTGTGTGTGTGTGTGTGTGTGTGTGTGTGTGTGTGTGTGTGTGTATCTTCTGAGGGGAATAATACTACCCAACATTAATTCCAGACAACACAGCTATGAGGCCCCCACATGTACTTTTGTTGTCAAAGTTCCCAGATTAATATGATATTAAGGCCTGTTTTTTCTTTGAATTATTCCATATTCTCCAAATCTCTCTCTTTACCTCTAACTGCCTGATAATTTTTATTCCCTCTATATAATTCAATTCTTATAGCCACTAGTTGTCCATCCGTCTTACTCAAAGATCCCTGGATTTGAAATTTGGGTAAAGGAAGATGGATAGCCTAGAAGAAAAGTTAAATGAAAAACTGCAGGCTCTCCTTCTTACCAAATGGAGGCATTAGGAAGTCTTTGTCTTTGTTCTCCTTTCCTCTTACTCCAGATAATCATCATCATCATCATCTTCTTTATTTATTTATTTCTTTCTTTATTTATTTTTTGAGGCTGGGGTTAAGTGACTTGCCCAGGGTCACACAGCTAGGAAGTGTTAAGTGTCTAAGACCACATTTGAACTCGGGTCCTCCTGAATTCAGGGCTGGTGCTCTATCCACTGCGCCACCTAGCTGCCCCATCATCTTCTTTATGATATATAAATTTCCTGTTTAAGAACCTGTAATGGAACATGCCAGGGATAGAGAGTGGCTGCAGAGAGATAGGAAACAATTTTTGATAACTTCTGAATGAATTCTTAGCATTTAAATCAATATATCAGTCAACCAAGTAAAAGGTAAAAAAATTCTTATGAATTAGATTGTACGAAGAAACCACAATTGTAAATGTAAGAGGATGGAATACTGCCTCTTGGGAGTGCATAATGAAAAAGAAGGAAGTCTGAAAAACCTCCGTAGTTTTAATAAGGTTGGAAAAGGGAAGAATTTGGGGGGGGGATTAGATTTAGATAGTTTAGATTTGAAATATCTATGCAAAATCTGGATTAAACTATTAATAATCAATCAACTTTTATTAAGCACCTAGTAGTTGCCAGGCACTATGCTAAATACTGGGGATACAAGAAGAAAAACACAGGCCCTGTCACAAGCTCACAGTCTAATAGGGAAAACAACAAGCAAATAAATATATACAAATAAGCAATATATCAAATAAAAGAAAATAATTTAAAGGGACAATTTTATATATAAGTGGTAAGTGGGGATGAAAAGGGAGACCATTATAAGAATGTAGAAAAGCCTGAAAAAAATCCTTGCTGCTGAACTATAGTGTAATGCGGCTTTTAGTGGAGATAGAACAATAACTGAAGGCCCTCTGGCCTTGGGGGGAATGTAGCTGGAAATGATATATTTCTTATCCTGAGTTATCTGACACCAGCTTATTCTTTATGATCAGGATGTCATGGCTATAAAAATTGCCGGCTGTCAGATAACAGCCTTTTGGTCAGTGCTAACTAAGTTTCTGAGACTAATGAGCAACAATAATGAGGTGTTAAAGTCACAAAACAAAGTTGGATGTCCACTACTGGACTTAGTGATATTTCAGGCCTAAAACCAGAAGGTCTCCTTCTGAAGATCTTCCCAGAGAATTATGGGTATTGCACTTGTCTATAGAGTCAGAATTAGATCACTTCTCAACTCCATCTCTGCCATAAAATTAGCATGTCAGTAACATTAAACTCTTGGTTTCTCTAACTTTTTCCTATAAATTTATTTTTTATTGCTCCTGGTTCTTTGCTATTTTCTAAATTCTAATGGCTATTGCCTCCAGAATAAAACATAAAATTCTTTCAATCTCACTTGAACTGGCTAAAAAAGGGAAGAATGAACATACACAAATACAGAGTTGGATATATTCAACAAGGAAGGAATAAGGAAGGGGGAGAAGGGAATCATTCAAAAGGGAAATAGAGGAGAAAGAGAAGGAAGGAAGAGATTAATACTAATCAAAACAAACTCTAGGAATATATAAAAATATAACACTTTTGCATTGGCAAAAAAGTGGAAAATAGGATAGTGGGAGCCCATCAATTGGGAAGGATTGAACAAGTTATGTTGTTTAAATGTGATGGAATGCTATTTTATTGTAAGGAACGGTGAAGGGGATGGTTCTATCAAGGTCATACTGTCTTTGCCAATTGCAAGTAGTTCACAAGCTCCTATGGGTTAATAATGTGACATATATCAGCCAAAAAGTCTTAACTTGGCTTTAGGCTGCATAAATAGGGGTGTGATATTCAGAATGAAGGAAATAATCTTTTTGAACTTTTCCCTATTTACACAATTTTATTGTTGTGTTTAGATCTGGGTAATATATTTTAAGAAGGACACTGGTGTGCTAGAGAAGATCCATTGCCTTGTGGCAGAGCCTCCATTCCCCTTGCCATCATGGTTGCTTTTTAAGCTGAACAAATGTGAACCCTCTTCCATATATAACAATCCCTTAAGACCTGAAGAATCTGGAAAACCTTCAATATAAAGTCATAAATATGATTAAAAGGATAGAGACAAGAGGACAAACCAAGATGAAAGAAAACTGAGATGTCAACAGGTAGAAAAATCAGTTGAAGGATGATTTGCTAATTTCTTAAGAAGAAAGTGACCAGGTGTTCACCAGAGGAAATAATAATTGGAAATGGTTTAGAGCTATAATGTTCAGAGCTTAAGAAAGAATTTTATGACATGAAAGATTAGAAAAGGTTAGGGGAGAATATTGTGGAATTGTTTTCTGGGACATATTTTTGATTTGTTTTATTGCAATAAGTAGGCTGAAGTTAAATTTATTCTTGAGAATATTTTGGAAAGATGGTAGAATAAGTCAGAAAATTCGAAGGTCTCCAGATTTTCTCTACAAATAAGACAAAATTGTGCCTAAACATAGAGCAGTTAAAAATAAACAGGAGTTGGGATAGAACAGAAGCCCTTTTGGGACAATTGGAGAAGATCTGAAAAAAAAAAAATATATATATATATATATATATATATATATACACACTTTCTTGAAATGGAAATCTATTGTGACATATACACACTTTCTTGAAATGGAAATCTATTGTTACATATTTGGAATCTTACACTTATGACAGTATTTTTTATTTTTCTCTTTTTTCTACCTTGTATTTAAGTTTTAAATAAATAAATACATTTAAAAACAAATTTTAAAATTAAATATCTTTAAGTGATTTGTCAAATCATAATTGAGCACCATCTTCTCAACACTGAAGAAAATATCATTTGTTTTCTCAGTTAGAAAGCATTATATCTTAGATAACCCTGGAATTGGAATTGGAATGCCTGTATTTGAATCTTCTCTATAGCTTTCTAGCTATGTGATATCAGGGAAGATGTTTAATCTCCTTGTAAAACAGGGATGATAATGCTCATTCTCAATGAGAAGGAGAGGGATAAGCAGTCTATGTGTGTTTAATTTTGACTTATTCGGTGCTCAATCAAGCAATAAACATTTATTAAGCACATACTATGTGCAAAATGCTGGAGATACAAAGAGGCAAAAGATAGTCCTTGATCTTGAGGAGCTTACAGTCTAATGATCTATGTGCACAAGCTATGTGCTGTCAATGTGGCTCATTGGGTCATCATGAAGAAAATACTTTGTAAACATGTAAATGCTGTATAAATATGTATGAATAAATATATTATTTTTAAAAATAATTTTGTTTTTTTTTTGATGGATCATTAGGCCAAATATCTCCTTCCAGAAATTAGCTAAATAAGGGAAGTTTATCCTGTTGCTTTCCAGACAGCTGATTGAGAGTGGGCAGAGAGTAGGTGTGGAGAGTTTGTGGTAGGAAGAACTGAAGTTAGCAGAGGAAGAAGAAAGATACATTACAAGATAATATGACTAATATGACCTTGTCAAGAGAAACAGTAATAATTCTTTTTGAAGAGAGGGTGGTAGTAAGCAAATATCAAGTATCCCAAATTCTTGAGAGCAAAAAAACAAAAAACAAAAAACAAACAAAAAAAAAAACAAAAACAAAAAAAACAGTGTAGCAACCTAAAATGGATCATTCATTAAACAAGCATATTTTTGTGCATGTGTTCAGTCATATCCAGCCCTCTGTGACCCCATTTGGGGTTTTCTTAGCAAATATACTGAAGTTGGTTTGCCATTTTCTTCTCCAGTTCATTTTACAGATGAGTAAACTGAGGCAGTTTTAAGTGCCTTGCCCAAGATCATACAGCTAGTGTTTTAGGCCAGATTTGAACTCATGAACATGAGTCTTTCTGATCCCTGTACTTTATCCACTATACTACCTAGCCACTCCAAACAAATATATAGAGAGCACTTAGTATATATAGCACTTATAGGTTATAGAAAGAAATGGCAAACTACTCCAGTACCTTTGTCCAGAAAATTCTAAATGGTGTCAAAAAGAATCATAAATTAATGAAAAACAACTAAATAATTATAATAAAAATAATAAGCATTTATTTTACATATATGTACATATATATGTGTATATATGTTATATATAGTAATAGCACTATCTCTCAGGGTTGTTATGAGGATCAAATGAGATAACAATTAAAAAGCACTTTACACTGTCTGGTACACAGTAAGTGATGTATAAATGTTACTAATGATGATATGGATGTACTTCCTTCTGCTAAAGTGAGAGATGATGAGAATATCCCTGCTCAGGAGTTGACAGTCTTGATAGTGAATGTATAGAAATCATTATAAAAATGTTTGGGCACAGTCTTACATTTGGAGGGAGAAGATTTCAAAAGATTTGGAGAAAGGAGAGGTAAGATCCAGTTGTCTAAAATTCTTCAGGGGAAATTAGCCAAAAAGGAAATACTCAAGAGTAAAATTCTGAGCACACAAAAAGAAACAAATTCTTTTTAAAAATATTTTAATAGTTTTTATTTACCAGATATATGTAATTTTACAACATTGACAATTGCCAAACCTTTTGTCCTAATTTTTCCCCTCCTCCCCCTTTCCTTCCCCCCCATGGCAGGTTGACCAATACATATTAAATATGCTAGAGTATAAGTTAAATACAATATATGTATACATGACCAAACAGTTGTTTTGCTGTACAAAAAGAAACAATTCTAATGATAGAGACCAAGGAATAGGTGTGGAGAATTTTGTGTTCAAATTTTCTAATGAAATTATATTTTGCAAGTCATGAGATCAGTGAGTGAACTAGACTTTGTTTCCTGGCAAATACCTAGAATATGTTGTTAAAGATGTGGTGATTGAGTATGTACAAAGAGAATGGCGATCACTAAGGATTTGCATGATTTCCTTAAGAACAAATTATTCTAAGCCATCCACCTGCCTACAGAGAGGCAATAAACAACTTAGAAATGCAGATTGAGACTTTTCTTTTTGGACCAGGCCAATGTGGGAATTTGTTTTCCTTTGCTGCAAAGATTTTGTTTTTTTCTTTTTTGTTTTTAGGGAGGAGGAAGTTGGGAAAAAGAGAAACTAGATTTTTATTAATTGAAAAAATAAAGTTTTAAAACAGAACAGGTTATGAGTTTAACCTTGTTACCCTAATTTTGATAGTTACAAAAATGATTAATTAGATAGATATAGTTGTTTTAGTTTTTTATTGAGGTGCAAGAGAAGAATATGGTTCTCCTCATACTTCTCAGTTTAATTGATATAATAACAGAGGACTCAGGATGTAATCACAAGATGCTAATTATAATGTAAAGAAATGTCTATTCTTGGCTACCTTTATGAGGCATTAACATCTTTGATTGAGTCAGAGGAAGGAATAATAAGAAATGTCTGAGTAAGCAAATTGGGCTTACCTGTGGGGCTTTAAATAGCTAGAACCTGGAAGAATTTCTGCCATTTGAATCGAGAAGAGGAAAGATTACAGGCTAGAAGCTTCCAGAGGAGATTCTCTATAGGGAGTCAGGAGAGAATTCTCTCCTCCCTTTACTGCATCAGCTATGTAGCTTTGGGAGATGCTATTGAATCAGTAGGAGGTGCTGCAGTAGGACACACTAGGGGCCAGAGACATACATTCTGACAGATGTAGATACAGAGAAATAGTCACCAGAGGAAGGAAATAGCTTCAAGCAATGGGCCCCCTGCTAGCAGAGACATTACTATTATTCTCAACATCGATGCTATATCTCGAATTGCGGAGAGCTATGGGAAGCCTTTATGAAGAGAGAAAGGATTTTAAGGGACTACAGTATTAACTTGTGAGTTGCCTTTGCCATACCTTGTACCTAAGGTACCTCATTAACATTGTACACTGTTTTAACCCATTTTTCCTTTGGATTTTGTTAGTATTTATGGGAGTGGGTCCTACACTCATGGGGCAGAGGGAATGCTTTTGTAACTACTGCTCTTGCTATATTTTTTAATAATTACCTTTAATAAGTTAATTAAGTCTATTGATTGATTGTTAAAAGGAAGCACACTGGTGGGGGCTCACAAGATGCAATAATGAGAATAGCCACCCACAGGATCATCCCTAGAATCTAATATAATATCTTCCTTCTTGAGAACCCAATCTGCTAGTCAGAGAACAGGTTGGTAGTCTAAAGGGTTGCTACAAAAACATGACAAAGACTTCCTGCTATTTTGGTGGATAAGATATAGAGAAGTTGGCCAGATGGTAGTTAAGTTAGGGAAACTGAGAAATAGTTGAGTGACTGTATCCAAGGATTATTCATTAATAATAGTTTAATATCATATAATAGTTTATGATTTATATATATGTATAATATATATAGTATATGATTTATAATCATATAATAATAGTTTAATATCAGTTTGGAGGAGGTCTTCAGTAGTATCTCAGGGATCTATATATGGCCCTGTGCTAATTAGCATTTTTATTATTGTCTTAGATGAAAATATAGTTATCACAACTTGCAGAAAATTTGCAAAAAATTTAAGAAAATTAAAAGCTAGGAAGTATATTAACATGTATACATATATTATATACATTATAAGCACATACATATGTATATATACATATATATTACATTGAATGGTAGAATAAAAAGAACAACCCCAAAGCAAAAATCCAACAGTTTAGAACATTAGGTTGAATCCAATATGATGAAATTTAATTGACATAATTGTAAAGTCTTACATGGATTTAAACTATCAAGTTCACAAGTACAAATAGGAAAAATATCTAGATAACAGATTTTCTGACAAAGTTCTAAATTTTTAAAGTAGACTACATGCTCAATAGGAGTAGTTTTATTATTATATTGTAATCAAAAACGGCTTCATTAGGCTTCATTAAAAAGCAAAACTGTCTAGACCAAGGAGATGAAAAACCTGATGTACTCTGCTCTGGTCAAGCCGTATTTCTAGTATTGTTTTTACTTCTCTATTCCATTTTTGGAAAGATTTTGATAACTCGAGGGTTTCTAGAGGATGATAACTAGGAGAGTGAAATATCTCAAGATCATACCATATGAAAATCATTAAAAGGTTTTGTTCATTTCATTCTTCATCAGTTTATGAAAATCCTCAAAACTGTTCATCTTTATAAAATTGATGTTATAGTATGCATTGTTTTTCATTCTGCATTAGTTCATATAAGACTTTCTGTGTCTTTTTGAAATTGTTTTCTAAAGCAAGAGATTGTTTAGTCATTTCAGTAATGTCCAGCTCTTCCTAACACCATTTAGGGTTTTCTTGGAAGAAATACTGGAGTAGTTTTCCATTTACTTCTCCAGTTCATTTTACATATAAAACTGAGGCAAACAGGGTTAAATGACTTGCTTAGGATCACTCAGCTAATAAGAGTTTAAGCTAAAATTTGAATCAGGTCTTTCTGACTCTAGGCTTGGCACTTTATTTACTGTACCACCCAGCTGCAAGAGAAAAATTTGAATTATCATATAATAATTACATATGAAGAAGCTGAAGTTTACAGAGAGCAAGTGGTTTATTTGAGATTATGCAGCCAGAATGAACTTCTCAATTCTCAATGTTTCCTTATCCTAGTTTCGGGGCAATTTGAATAATAGTTGTCATTTTGCTTAGCCCTTTCCTTTGGGACAGCTAGGTGACTCAATAGTTGGAGTATTATGTCTGGAGTCAGGAAGTACTGAGTTCACTTACTTCATGTGACCATAAACAAATCATTTTACTTTTTGTCTGCCTCAGTTTCCTTATTGTAAACAGGGATTATAGTAGAACTTACCTCCTAGGGTTGCTGTGATCAAATAAGATAATAATTGTAATGCACTTAGCACAGTATCTAGCACAGTATAGATGCAATAAAAATGTTAGCTATCATTACATTATATTTTGTATTAACATTATTTCATGCGATCTTCACAATAATCCAGTAAAGTAGATACTCTAGACATTTTAATGTGAGGGGAGACTGAGCCTCAACGTTTCACACTTTTGCTTGTGGCAGAATTGGGATAAGAACCCTTGTCTCTGCTTTCTCCCAGCCTGTGTTCTTTGTATTAAGCCACACTGCCAGCTTTGAGACTGCTGGCAAATTAGCTTTAGTAAAGAACGTCATTCTATACCAAACATTCAAGAGAGAGAGGTTTCGGTGAGTAGGAAGAGAGAGTGGATTTTACTTGGTATGGCAGGTGTCTCCATGGGCACCAACTGCGGACCACTAACCCCTTTCTTCCTCTGTGATTTCTGCCTATTTCATCCTATAGCTCCTCTATCATAGTTCTATCAAGACACTGGAGAGCCTTGCTGGGTTTTTGCTTGTTTTATTGTTTCAAAACGACCAATTAACAATTCATTCTTCCTCCTTGAATAGGCTCCTTTCTTCCATCTCCTCTGTAATGTGCAGCCATTCTTTGTGGCCAAGACTTGACTCAGACATGAAGTACATGGCTTTACTTACTTACTTTCCAGAAGTGGGCCTGAAACTCCCCAGTGAGCTCATACAGAAGTAGAGGAAGCTCTTGTATTCTAAGTTAGTCCTACTCATCCCTTAGAGTCCTGGTTGGTCAGGACCCTTCCTTATAGACCTACATACTCTCCTTATCTTGCCCCCCCCATATGTTAATAAAGCTTAATCTCCTTGGTAGAAGTCAATATTAATGAGGTTAATTAAGCATGCACAGTAGCAAGAGCATTGTAACTGACAACCCGGTGGGATTGAATGTCCATCATGTCTTGTGGTTTTTGAATTAGCGCTGGCCCAGATAATATAGATCACTAGGTTGATTCCCCCAGTTTCTTATTCTAATAGCCAAGTTAGCATCTCTGAAACAGAACCTTGCCATCCCACCATTCCTTACAATGCCATACTACATAGAGTTCCATAGTTTTTTGGTCATGGTCTTTTATTCTTGTAAAGGACCAAAATGACATGAGTACATTAGAGTCAGTTTGCTGGGTCTGACTGTGGCTGATTACTGATATAAGGTCAGAATATTCTTCCGCATATCTTTTTATTGGAGGTATAGTGGTATACAGTGAATAGAATTCTGGACCAGGATCGGGAAAAGCCGAGTCAAATCCTGCCTCAGATACAGCTGGGCAAATCACTTCATCTCTGTCTGCCTTAGTTTCCTCAACAGTAAAATGGGGATAAGAATACCTAATTCCCAAGGTTGTTGTGAGAATCAAATAAACGTAAAGCAGAGAGCAGCCAGATAGTGCAATGAAGGACTCGAATTCAAATGTGGCTTCAGACACGTAGCAGTTACTACCTGTGTAACCCCAATTGTCTTGTCAAAAAATTAAAATAAAAAATAAAATAAAAGTAAAGTACCTTGAGAATCTTGAAGCAATATGTAAATTCTAGCTGTTATGTATAATTTTATCAAAATGAGCCTCAGCTGGGGGAGTATCAATGCTGTAAGACTGTTATTGTTTGTCCTGTTCTCGAAGAAGACCACGTCATCAGAGAGGGGATGCCATGACATGCAAGTGGTTTAAGAAAGGGAGGGCAGGACAAGGCCACTGCCTGATTTTCCCCTCCAGAGCCAGAGGCAGATCAGGAGGACTGGAATGGCCCTGATGAAATGGGAGATGTTGGCCTTTTTAAGCCAAGGTCTTGTGACCTCCTCCACTGACTTGTTCTTTGACTTTCAGAGAATCTGTTGACTAAAGGCAGCCTTTTGTTCCCTGCTAGTTTTAGCCAGGGCAAGCTCCACAGACAATACATTATCTCTTTGATCTATGGTTGGTTGTCCTTTCCAAAGAGAATCATCTTGACTGGTGTGTAAATTGGATTTAAGTGAGTCAGAATTGCACAAAGTCTTCAACTTCATTCTGTCTTCCAGTCATTGAAACCCAGCCGTGATGACAGCCTGGGGTATAGTGGACGACCTTGTTGTCTTTGATGTCTGACCGAGCTTTAAGCCCTCCACAATGTCTGCTTTCAGGATCGCTAGAACAAACTGTCCTCATCTGCCCATTCCACTGGGGGAAGGTTTCCCTTGCCTGGGACGGACATCCCTTGGCTCACCCACGGTTTGAGGCCTATTAGCAGCCTTTAACCTGGCTCAGCCCATTTCCTGGCGTTGCCACTGTGCATGCTAAAACTTCCTGGAGCCAGGTGAACACCAAATGATGAGCAGCCCTGAAAGGGGCTCACAAGCCCTCACACCCGAGGTGCTAGTTCTTTTTGAACACCCCTTACACTGTTGGGTCAACTTGAGCAGCTCAAGTGGTGTCTATTGATTGTGAAGAGCCTATCTACAAATTAGTCCCCAAGGCTCCCACTTACCTCTGGCAGCACTTGCCATTCTCCTGAATCAATTCCTAGAGAGTGAGATCTCTACAGTAAAACTTCATAAAAAACAACATTTTTCTCCAGAGCAAGATTATAGTTTAACAGTATCATAAGTAGCTGATAACAAAGTAGATCCGACTCTTTCCTTTCCCCCTCCCCCAAGTTGGCTCAGCTACCACAAAAAAACTGGAAAAAACATATTTGTTGAGACTCTACTGAGCCCCAAAAGGAAGCAATTGGATGGGGCTGATAGTTAAAAAGCCTTAAAATTAGTTGCAGCTGGGGAAAGTGGTTTGACTTTCAGGTGTGGCTGATCAGCTCCTCTCAACTAATTAAGGGCTACTGATTGCTTTATGGGTTTCAGCTGCCTCTAGTAATCTTAGCCAGAAAATCAGAACCACCCCAATGAGGATCAGCCCCACTCTCCCCTTCTTCCCCTTGGACACCAAGTCACTTTTAACTTTGACCGGGAGAGGGAAGATTCGGAGAGCCATTTTCTGGGGACTCAGTCCAAGCTGCTTCTTTGTTTACTAAGTAAATGAAGTTAGTGATCCAGGTTAGATTGATTCACAAGCAGATGCCCTAGGTACTAGGGAGTGATCATATTATTCAATCACACTTTTATTTGAACTGGGGGAGGCTCGTTTTTTTTAAGCTAGAATGAGAAATGGGGTTTGACAAAATGAGAAGCAGGATAAAGGATAAAGATTAAAGTTAATATTGATTATTAAATGATACAACATAATAATATTCCTCAATACCCAGTGAAAATTCCCAGAGGGGACTGTATAATACCAAGAAGAGATTCCAGATCTAAAAAAGAAGGGTCTAAGAGTCATTATGCACTTAGATTGTGATCTCTGGTACTCAGCCAATGGGGAATGAAAGGAGAGAATTGGATTTTCCATATAAAAAAGGACAGGTATCGATTCCAAGAGTTCCTATTCTATAGGATACCCACCTCTGCAGTTGTATGGTTAAAGACTTTTAATTTCACCCCATCCAAATCCAATAGAATTATTTCTCAGTGTGAGAACTGTGTGACCGATAGCAGAGCAGAATTGTAATTCTATATTCTAGCTCAGTCTGGAGCTTGTAAAGGGAATAACTTTGTCTCTCTGAACCAGAGAGATTTCTAGTTGGCTAGTAGTACTTAAATCTAATCTATAGAAATTCCAAATGGGGAAGAAGCTTATGGGCCTATTGCTTAGACCCAAACACACACCAGGAATTTGTAGAACTTGTACCAATGATGTGGAAAAGTAACTTTAATCGACCCCTCCAACCTCCATGCTCCGAGCTTTCATCATCCATCCTATAAGCAAAATTTCTTTGACTGTCTTGTTTGCGTATCTAAAAAGCATACCCTACTTCCTCCTGAATCACTGTGTAGTTGGTCACATAGATGCACATGTGAATATTTTTTCTCCACCAGGACCCATTTTAACTCCTCCCTAACTTCTTAAACCCAGTTCTTACTTCCCTCCCTTTCTTCCTTCCAACTTAAAAAAAAAAAAAAAAAAAAAAAAAATCTCCCAGAACACACTGCTTAGTCATTTTGTTTAATGCCTGTGAACCCTTTCATGTCGATAAGGGCATCCTTTGTGACTGTGAATTCTTTACACTGGGAATTGTTCTCCTACTACCTAGTAGTATCTGTGTACTTTAGGTACCTGATACTTCTTCAAAACCAGGAGGACAGAAAAAAATTAATTTCCCCAGGATTTTGTCAGACAACTTTGGGAATACAAAACATATAGGCTTCTACTCTGAACTGTCCCTGAGATCATGAAATAAGCCCACATTCAATACCCTAAGTAAACAATAGCAGGACCTGCCCAGAAATTCTTTCCTGAAGTATACAGAGCCTGGCCCCAACAAAGAGTCAGAAATCAGGAAAAAGGATGACAGAACGAACAAACAAAAAAGAACCTACTTTTGGCAACAATGACACTCAAGTCCCAGAAGAGACTGACTCCAAAATATCTATAATCAAACTCTCAAAGAAAAACACTTTTTGGGCATAAATTCAAATATATTCCTGGACAAGACGAAATAAGAGTTTGTAAAATAATTTTGAAATGTTTTCATAAATGAAGTGAGAGTGCTAGAATAAAAACTTGAAAAACGTGTGTCAGCTGCGTTAAAAAATTGAAAAGAGAATTAGTAGCTTGTTATGTGCATGTGTGTATGTATATGTGTA
The DNA here is from genome assembly GCF_048593235.1 of Sminthopsis crassicaudata. NCBI lineage: Eukaryota > Metazoa > Chordata > Mammalia > Dasyuromorphia > Dasyuridae > Sminthopsis > Sminthopsis crassicaudata. Next base: position 163,780,464 of record NC_133617.1, read on the forward strand.
TCTATCTATCTATCTCTATCTATCTATCTATCTATCTATCTATCTATCTATCTATCTATCTATCTATCTATCTATCTATCTATCTATCTGTGTGTGTATATATAAGAATATCCATGGTTAATTGTAGCCTTCTTGGGGTGGGGCTGAAGGAAGGAGCAAAAAAGAATAAAGCAAAAAGTTCACAGTAGAGAGCAAAAGAAAACCTACAAGGAAGCTAAGAAAAGATGGGTAGTTCTGAACACAATGTATAGTATTTACTATATAGGCTTTCTTGAAATGGAAATTTATTGCTTTGAATTTTCTCTTATGTTCTGTGTATATATCAACTTTTTTCTTTTTCTTTTATTTATTTGTATTTAAATTTTAAATAAATAAATTTATTTAATGTATTTAATGTTGTTTAATATGTTTGTTTTAAATAAATTAATTAAAAAAGAAAAAAAAAAAAACTCCACAATGAAAACTCTGACAAACAAAAAAGACAAAACCCAGAACTTCCAGGTTAAAAAAAAATAATGGATAGAAATAATAAAACCAAGAACTGAGAAATCATAGTCAGTATATATGTGATTTTGCAGCTACCACTATAAAAAAGCAGACAGTCTGTAATATTAAATTCCAGATGTTTACACTCAAGAGTAACATCCATCAAAACTGACTACAATGTTATTAGGAGCACAATCATCTTTAAGGGAATGAAGAACTTCTAAGAATTCCTGATGAAAAAATCAGAGCTGCATAGAAACGTTGAAATTCAATCAGTTTTCAAGATACATAAAAAGGTAAGCAAAAATGTGCAATTATAAGGAACCAAATAACATAAATCATTTACACTTTAATAGAGGTGATACATATGTCCTCTATGAATTCTATTATCATTAGGAGTAATAAGGGAAGTTTAATTACATAGAATTTGAAATAGTTCTATTATGTCATAATGATCTTAAAAGAAGAATAGAAAGAGTAGGGAAGAGGAATGAACTAAGAGGCAGGGAAGGGAAAGCAAGATTAGAGAAAATTATCACATATAGATAAGATACACAAATCTTAACCCTAGAGGATTAAGGTAAGAGATACTTGAACCTTACTCTCATGCAGTTACAGAAGGATTACATACGCATTAACATATATACATAGACACTTGCACACTCTGTTGGGTACATACATCCCACTCAAGGGAATTATCCTCTCTTCTATTCAGCTCATTGGGAAAAGAGACTTTTTTTAATCCTAGGGGAGAATGGTTGAGGAAAGAATTGAATAGTTTTAGAGACAAAGAGAATCAGAGAGAGAAAAGAGAGAGACACAGCGATAAACAGAAAGAGACAGAGATAGAGAGACAGAGAAAAGGACAGAAAGTGAGAGAGAGAAGGAGGAAGAGAGGGAGAGGAGAGAGAGAAGGAAGGAGAGAGAGACATGTCAAGGGTTTGGGGGAATGATGTATTAGTGTGGACATTTGTTTCTAAGCTAGAAATATTTGAGTTTAGAATAATCTTAAATTGATTAAAATTAAATACATTAAAATAGTGTTTAGCAGACCCGTTTAAGCAAAATATAATATGAATATTCTTCTTATATAGAAATATGTGTCTGAACCTAAATATCTTATTTATATATATCTATATGTAATCTTAGAGGATTTTCCAATTTTTTTTTATCAATCTTAACATTCTTTGTATAAAATGGGATTTTCTGCTATAGTTATTTAAAAAGTGGATATCTATTAATAATTCAAAATAATTATGAGTAACATTATTACTAATGGCATATTTTAGGAAAACTTGGACCAAAAAACAAGTGTACAGCTCATATCATTAGTATAATTAATAATATGAAAACTATTTGGGTTTATCAATGAATGCCTAGTACATTAATTATATGCTTAAGATTTAGTAGTTATAAAATCATAATTTCACTAATTTGAACAAAAAGAAAATTATTTGTATGGATTCTTTTATGAAAAGTGAAGACGAACAATACATTTTTATTTTTGTAGAAAATGGAGGGCATCACTTGGTAAAGTTTGGAAACTATTGCCTTAAGGTATCATTTTTAGATTTAAATATTCTTTTTTTTGCTTTTGAAAATAACACCTGGAAAATATTCTCTGAAGGTTAGGGTAAGAAGGGAAGGAGGGAAGAGATGTCATAATTGGACATTATTCGGTTTTGAAGATGGTGGAAGAAAGCTAAGATACTTTAGGTTCCTAAATTCAAGAAGTCAATTATATTAAACACACACATAGACACACAGACACACACACAAACACACACCAGAGGCTCAATATCTCAAGCCAAAGGTTAAATATTGGTGCAGATTTAGAAATCTGCACCAATATTTGTATCAATTAGTGAAAAGAAAAAGCTCTAGGGTCAAGATCAAGGTTCTCTGGGAATAATAATATAGATCCTACCTCATTGTTGTGATAAAAGTGATGTGTAATATGGCAAGTTCTATGTAAACACAAGTTATTATTTCTCTAAGAAATCTGGAGGATATGATTCACTAATTAACATTGTTATTTGTGGGCGTATAGAGAAAGAGCTTTATATCTTTGGGAACAAAGAAGAATTAGAATTCAGTTGTGATGAGTATGAGTATATTTAAGGAGAAATGATGCTATAATGGATGAAATACTGAGTGACCTTAATTCCATTCTCAGCTTCACTTAATACCCTGTGATATTGTATTTTTTTATCTTTATGACTTTCTTCTAAGCTCTAATAAAGTAATTGAAAAATGCAGGAAGTTCATAGATGTTCTGAACATAATTGAGGCTAGATAATAGACTCAGGCTCGTATTTTCTAGTTAATAATTTCTTAAGCTCTAAACTCTAGTTTGATTCATTTTCAGAAGTCAGAGGCAGCTCTACTGTCCCACTGTCATTTTTCAAACTTTCATGAAATACTATTGGTCTTGGTGACATATGCTCACTATACATTCTGTATTAATCTATTCTTCTAGCAATCATACATTCAGTTCCTATTGAAGTAGTATAAGGAGCTAAGTTAGGTCATGAATATCTACCATATGTTCTCATCTCTTCTTTCATGGGCAATTCTGTTGAGCTTTTTGTCTGATCAAAACTCTAAGCAAACATTTCCTCAGGAAGGATTTTTTTCCTTTGAGTTATTATAAATATACAAAGGATGAGTTAAATGTCTAATTGGAGAAATTCTTTTTACTATTGTTCTGAGTTTATAGTTTTACCAAGGCAGAACATTTCCAGAGGAAAAAACTCTTTCCCACAATTCAGATGAGTGACTCATCTCAGACTTAAGAGAATTGCTTAGGGCACAGAGGAATTAAGTGAATCACCAAGAATCACAATCTTTCATATTTTAAAGACAGGAGTTGAATCTAGGTTTTATAGATTTCAAAGCTTGCCTCTGGTCATAAACAGCCATCGATTTTTGTGGCAATTCTTCTGTGTCAGTCCCTTATTCTGCAGCCCCACTTGGATCACTTTGCCCACTTCTAGGATGACTCTGGCATAATGAAATTTCACAGTCTCTGGGTCCAGCTTGTTGTGTTCTCTGTGAAGGGATGCTGTTAGTTTTGACCAGCAGCCCTTTTCTTGGAAGTTTCCGCATCTCCTCTTCTGACCTGCTTGAATTTGCCCATGGCCATATAGATCCCTTCTTGTGCATCATGTTCTAGCCATTCTTCATGTCAGAGTGAGAGAAGTCACATCTCTTGGGGCAGCTGAACTCTAAAAGAACAATTTTCAAAAGAAGACATGAAAACTACAAACACCAACTGAAAAAATTTTAGAAGTCATTAAAAACACAATAATATAAATTTTAATAGCTCTGAGATATAACTTATAATTATCTACTTAGCAAAAACATAAAAAAAGGAAAACTATTTTTGTAGGCATTTTTGAATGATGGTCACACTATTTACTACTTGTACAACTATAAGCTATGACTTGGTTCTATTGTTATAGAAAAGAATTTGCAATTATGCAAAGAATCATTTATATATTACATTATTTCTATTCTTCCTGTTGTTATACTTTAAGGAGATTATCGACAGTGAGGAAACCTTAATGTAAAAAAAAACAGTAAAGTTAGTATTTTTTATAGTAATAAGCTACATAAACAAATGTAATGGAATATGGTTGTGCCATAAGGAATGAGAAAAGTAAGAATTCATAGAAATCTAGGAAGACATATGAAACGACAGCCAACTACTATGATAATATACAGTCATTGCAAAGCAACATCAAAAATAGAATCCAATTCAATGGTCAGTGTTGTAACATAGCAAATTCTTCTTTTCTGATAAAAAATAGTAAATTATCAAGTTGGCAACTAACATGTAACATCAGTCACAATTAGAATATTAGGCAGTTCAATTTTGTTGGAGATGTTTGAGAAGTATCTGTTGTGTCAAAATAATATTCATGAATATTATTATTAAGCCTTATTAAAAGATTATTCACTTTCAGTGATTTACATAGGTATAAATGATACTGCTAGAAGGTACCTAAAATACTCTAGAATATTTCAGCAATTAAAACCATAGGAGCATACACTTTTCTTCATTGGTACACAATTTCTTATGAAGAATAGAGAAAAGAAAACTTGACTTGAAAGGTAAACTTGACTAAGGAAAACAATTGACTTCATTAAGAAACTAATGTTTGAAAATGGGATTTGGACTTAAGATATAGGAATGAGTTTCCAGGCCAAAGACAGGGTGTACCTAACAAAGACTGGTAAGAATATTTGATTCAAAAGGATTTAAAGCTAAAAAGGCTGCAGGAAGAAGAAATCTGCTTACATAAATATCTCAAATAGAGAATTACCATAAAAGGCTACCTACAATGAAGAAGAAAGTAGAGTCATCCAGAAATTCACAAGAAACGAAACACAAATAAGGAATCAGTAGTAAAACCCCTACCCTCATATGTCTCTACACAAATGGCCAAAGGTTAGTTAACAAGCAAGAGGAACAAGAAATCTCTTGATCTCATCCACATAAACATTACTGAGATTTGGTGGGATGAAATTCTTGTGTGGAAAATCTCTCTGGATAAGCATGTCTTAGTCAAAAGTAACAGTATAGGTAAAATCAGAGATTAGCATGGTACATTAAAAATAAAGAACAAACAAACAAAAGAATAAAAGCAGTAGATGTATATGAGGAAGTCCAGATAGTGGGGTATATGAGGATGTGGTGTATGAGGACAAATGAATAGTAGGGAGTATAGGATAAGAGGCCATGCTGGGTAAAGTTCAGAGGGAGAAACAAGAGCGATTTTATCATTGGGATATGCTTTCAAGCCATTTGGACAGAAAAAGAAATATAGATAAGGAGTTTGGGGAGCAGGTCACAAGACTGTAGTGACTGGGGATTCCAATTATCCAAACAGCTGTTGGAATTCTCTCTCTGCCAAAGGCTAAGTACCTAAACATTTCTTGTCTTAACAGTAGTTTCATCCTGCACAAGATGGAAGAATTGACAAAAGGAAATTCTATTCCTGATCTAATTTTTGCTCCTTGTTGGAGTGCAAATGATAGGAATTCTGAGGGAAAGTGAACCCTCCCCTCTAGGGTATATGATAGAAGAAAAGAAATAGTCATAGTCAGACATGTACTTTAGATTTTGCAAAGCAAATTTGAAAGGGTTTGGAGGAAGGTTGATAGGATCCCACAGACTAAAATTCTATCAGAATAGTGTAAGAGAAATGGGGAATGTTCAAGAAATCTGAAGACACAAAAATGGAATTCCAATGAAGAGGGGAAATAGGATTTACCTGAAGAGATCAATTGTAGGTAATTAAGAAACAAATTTAGATTTTATAAAAGAATTATGCACTATATAAGAATATAAGTCATTCCCCAATTGATAAATGGTCAAAGGATATGAATAGGCAGTTTTCAGATAAAGAAATCAAAGCTATCTATAAACATATGAAGAAATGCTCCAAATCATTTTGATTAGTGATCATACCTATCAGATTTGACAAAAAAGGAAAGTAATGAATATTGAAGAGTATGGAGGAAAATTGGGATACTAATGCATTGTTGATGAAGTTGTGGGCTGATCCAAACATTCTGGAGAGCAATTGGGAACTATCCCTAAAAGGCAATCAAACTGTGGGTATCCTTTGATCCAGCAATACCCCTAGTAGGTCTGTATCCCAATGAGATTATAAAAAAGGGAAAAGACCTACATGTACAAAAATATTTATAGCAGCCGTTTTTGTGGTGGCAAAATATTGGTAATTGAAGGGTTTCCCACTAATTGTGGAATGTTTGAACAAACTATGGTATATGGATGTAATCGAATGTTATTATGAAATAAAAATGAGGACTAGGCAGATTTCAAAAAAATCTGGAAAAACTTGTGCAAGCAAACTCAAAGTGAAATGAGCAGAACTAGGAAAACATTGTGCCGTGTCAGCAACATTTTGTGATGATCAATTATGAATGATTCAGCTCTTCTCAGCAATACAATTCAAGACAAGTACAAAGTAAAAAGTGACTAAGGAAAATGAGGGTATTCGTGTCCAGATAAAGAAGTGATGAATTCTAAGTGCAGATTGAAACATTTTTTCACTTTATTCTTTTGCATAATTTTTTTCCTTCTGATTTATTCCTCCATTTACAACTGTGACTAAGAGGGAAATATGTTTTACATGATAACACATGTATAACTTATATCAACTTGTCTATCATTTTAGGAAGAAGGGAAGGGAATGAGGAAGGGAGAAAAATTTGAAACTAAAATCTTGTAAAAATAAATGCCAAAAATTATCTTGACATTTAATTGGAGAAAAGAGTATTATTTTAAAAAAGGATGGATTGGATTAACTTTGTTCACTGCTCATCAGTAAAGATTTTCTGCATCTTACAAAAAAAGAAACATATACATATATATATATATAATATATAGTAGAAGCAAGGCCAAGTAACAGAAGATTTATATAAACAACAAACAACATGATCCCTAAAAAATAGTCATGAGTCTAAATGCAATGAAAGCAGAAAAGCAGTCTAAATAGAAAGTATGAAAAGAGAGACAAAGAGAGAGACAGAGACAGAAAAAGGCAGACATAGACATAGACACAGAGACACAGATAGGCAGACAGAGAAGAGACAGACAGACAGTTGGGGAGAGAAGAAGGAGAGAGATATGGGGAAGTAAAGCACAAGAAAGTTGGGGAATTAAGGAAAGCTTTTTTGGATGGAGTGAAAAAGAACGAATTAAGTGCTCATGTCCCAAGCACTGTGCTAAATTCTGAAAATACTAAAAAGTGATATTATCCTTTTTCTCAAAGAGCTCACATAGTAATTGAAAGAGACAACATCTGTAAGAATGTAGTTACTGGGCTAGAAAGTCCCACTGATCCTTAAGATTCAAATAAGAGCAGATGAGAAAGTCCAAGGGTTCTTGGGGTGTAGTTGGGAAAGGGAGATTTTGGTAGCATCTGGGTGGCAAGGCTTCAAGCTAGGGCCATTGGGGAAGAAGGACTCCATGTCAATCTGGTGGGCTCAACCTTATGGCATGCTATAGTAGCCTCTGGGGGGAGAGAGAGGCTTAAAGTAAGGGAATATCACTTAGGATGGGGGTTTATATTGTGTGCATTCATTAATTTATTCACTGGACAAACATATATGGAGCATTTACTATTTGTGAGACACTGTTAAGCTGAAAAGCTTCTGTATTTATGCTTCTATAATTAGATTCATCGAGGCAGCCAAGCACTATCAGCATTATTGAGTTTATTGTTTTTTAATTTTTATGCCTTTTCATAATGATTACAAAGCCTTCAGGAGGTCATATACAGGAAACTAGACACAGGGAAATGTCATCCTTTCAGATTCCTGCCTGCCCTTTCCATGAGATTAAAGTGAGATAAAAGTCTTAAAAATCACCATGTTCTTCCAGCAAATTCACTCTGTGCTTTTCTCCCTCTAGTTCCTATTACTTTTTTAGATCAAAAGAATGTCATTCAGTCTTATGCTTTTGGAGCTCATGCATAATATGTGAGGAAAGAAGGTTGTGATCCACTGCATGGCTTGTCCTGTCTCCTGTTATTTCCTGATCTTGGCTAGTTTCATGATTCTCTGTCTCCAAAATCAATGATTGAATGAAAAAAAGATTGACTAGATTTCCAATCTGAGAAAACTTCACCCCCTGACCTTTTTTGGAGGAAAGGCGACATCATAGGGTTGATTCAGCAGAAAGTTTTGAGTTGTTGCTCATTTGTCTTTAAACTAATGGAAAGCAGATTTTAAACCCCCTATATTCTTATTTCCTATCTTCTTTTGGTGAATTTATTTTCTTCACTTATGCAAACCCTTAGCACCTATTAGGCTCTAGCTCACATTTTATTTCCTGTAATGCAGATTCTAGTCCAGGGTGGGAAAGAGTTCGAATGCACTATTGATCACATGGCATCAAGAGAAACAGTCCATAAAATTGGAGACAGATGCTCAGGGAGATGGAAAGGTAGGGAAGGAAGAAAAAGTCAGTAACTCTAGAAAAAAAGCAGGCAATAAAGAACAGGTGTTTCTATTCTCTTTCCTGTTGAAGGAGAGCTAATGGGAATAATCAAAAAGACTTTAAAATTAAAACATTAATAAATTAAAACAAAAATAAAAACAATTAATTAAAACAATTAATTTCCTAAAAGAAGAATGAGCTCAAGGAGACTAAACAATTTTTAAAAATGTGGTTGGTTTTTGTATTATATTCACCTAAATCCAAATGGTTTTTGTATTATATTCATTGTGAGAAAGCTGAAGATCAGAAAGGATGTGATGGGACAAAAGTCATGCAGGTTGTTAAAGCAAATCTGAGATTAATCCCAAGTCCTCTGTTTCCATTAAAATACATCGTTTTGTTCCTCTTACATTACTGAGATGTTTAGGGTTCTCTGGCTTGACATTCTCTGCCCTTGATTGCTTCTTGAGGTTTTTGGTATATTTATCTATGTATTCATCCTTCTTTTCTTTTTGAGGGCAAAAAGTGGCCTTCTTCCTCTCTGAGGCTAATACACACACACACACACACACACACACACACACACACACACACACACACACACATTATTTTTTTTAAAATGAGGCTAAAGGACTTGCCCAGGATCATACAGTTAGTAAGTGTACAAGGCTGGATGTATTGACCTCAGATCTTCCTGGCTCCAGTGCCAGTGCTCTGTCCACTATGCCACTATCTGCTCTTGGAGCTAATCTTTCTAGCTGTGTCTTTGATTTTATCTCCTTCCTGCTTTTCCAGAATCTTATTCCATTAACCAGTCCCCCTCCCTCATTCATATATCTTTAAGCCTCCATTTTCCTTGTGATTCATCTATTTACAGACATACTCATCCTAAAAAAAGGCATCAGTTCAATTTATCTAGCCTTCCAAATTATAATCCCACTTTCTCTTTCCTTTTATCACTTAATGATTTACTATTTATAATCTGACTTTTACTATACTCTCCCTGTTGAAACTGATCTATCCAAAATTACCAGTGATCTCTTACTTCTTTTCTTTTTTCTCCAATTAGTCCTTCATTTCCTTCACTAATTCTTTTGTCTTCTTCCAACTCTTTTATTTTGTTATTCTACAAAGTTTAGTCCTTGACCATATTCTATTATTTCAATTAATTAAAAAAAGAATAATAGCTTTTTGTTTTTCAAAATACATACAAAGATAGCTTCCAACATCAATCCTAGCAATAACTTGTGTCCCAGACACTTACTAGGCAAGTCACTTCACCCCGTTTGCTTCAGTTCCTCATCTGTAAAAATTAATTGCAGAAGGCGATGGTAAACTATTCCAGTATTTTTGTTAAGAAAACCCCAAAATGGAGTCATTTAAATCAGACGTGACTGGAACAACAGAACCACAATAATAACAGCAGGTTTTAAAGAGGGCCTTCTTAAGGATAATAACAGTGACATTAGGAAGGTGGGATGGATCTAACAGGTATTGCCGAGAGAAAATCAACAGGAAGTGGGAAATGATTAGTTTTTTCCCAACTTCACGTTCCTTGGGAAAAAAGTTTTTTAGAAGAAAAAAAATACATTTAGGTTAGAAGATGTTGAATTTGAGGAACTGACTGGAAATCCAAATGGAAATATCCATCAGAAAGTTCTGAATACAGGTCTGGAGTTCAGAAGAGAAGCTAGAATTAGAGATAAAGATTTAGAAGATAATAGCTGAATCCACAGCAATGGATGAGTTTGCCCAGCACTCTATCCACTGAACCATCTAGTTAAATATTAAATTCATGTTCTGGAACTTCACAGTTCCAGCAATTTGACCTTGGCAACCTAAGCCAAAAACTGTGTCATGCAAAGGGAATGTCCATCTCCTTTGCTTTAACTAACATTTGAGCAGAATTGTCTTAAACAGACAAAAAAAAAAAACCCCAACCAAACAACTTTCCACATTCCTACCTTTCCCAGTGTGCCGCAATAGCTTTTTAGTTGGCCTTTCTTTTACTCTTTTCTTTCTCTAATCCTTCCTTTGTTTCTTGGTTAATCTTCCTTATTTCAAAAATCTGATTGATTCATGAGTACTTTCCAAAAAAACAAAAATTCAAATTCTAGCTGTCCATAACCTGGCAAAGCTTGAACTTTAGAGCTTCATTTCATCCTATTCCCTATTCATATTAAAAATAAACAAATGAAAAAGGCCTGAGCGAGAAAGCCATTGTCCTGGTGGAAGTACAAAAGCTGAGGTCAGCAAGCCAGATCACCCAGTCAGATCCTCATAGAAATGAGCCCAGGAGGGCTGACAAATTACTTTGACCAGCTTTGACCTGCCTCTGAAACCTTAAAAAATGGCGGTGTGACCCCAATGGCTGAGTGTAGATGGAATTTAAAAGGTTCTTCAACAAGGAAACTGTGTAGGGCTTGACATTAATTTTATGAAAATTACCCAGCCTGCTTCCGACAGCGGCCACATAAATTGTCACCAATTTGACTTTCTGACATATGGAGCAAAGTGCTCCAGAACTCAGAAAGATGGAAGATGGAGATTAATATACAGCCACACATGGCTGCCAGCACAATTAATCTCTAATGAATTTCCATCCTACGCTGTAGCTGTATCAACAATGAACTGAGAGTGAAGGCTGAATGGAAACCCCCCCACTGATGTCTGTGTAGAAAGGTTAGAAAGAAGAAATTATTTCAAACTCAAGCAGAGAATGACATGACTGTGCAAGAACCTCAGAAAAATGCCAAAGACCACACTTGAAGCTCCTCTCAAAAGAGCATGAAAGTAAAAAAAAAAACAAAAAAACTGTTGCTGCTCACAGATTTCACTCTGAGAGAACCAGTGAGAAAGCCTGACAATTAGGTTTCCCATGTATAATTATAGGTCTTTACCAGTATGTAAGCACCACAGAGTAATTGAATAAATTAAATTTTTTTCAGAAAGCATTTATTATATTTTTGTCCATTTGTAAATGTAGAGTGATTTATAAAGTCCATACTCTCCACCCTACATATGTAGATTTTCTTCCTACCCATCTCTCCTAGACTTCTAAACAGTCTCCGTGTCCAGAGAAAGTAAAATACATTGCTGCCACAAAGATGAGTGTCAAGGAAGGAGAGAAAATGAATTCATGTGGCACACAGATGGTTCTCTCAGTGAGAAGAATAACCTCAGAATAGGATTTTTTCCCCAAAGAGCAAATTGTGGCCTGTCATAAACAGGCTAAATGTCATAGAGTAAAAAGCTTTCTTCCTCCTTCCCCATGATAGCCCTCTCCTTTTAAATGATGGGCAAGAGAGATAATTTATTTAATTATAATAGTATATATGTAATTATTAATATATATATAGTATGCATATAAGTATAATCTATAATTAGCTGGTGCTATGTGGAGCCCCATCCTCACTCTGTTGACTTGTGCATGTCCCAAATGAGGTGGAAATGTGACTTTTATGCTCTGTTCTCTGTGGTTATCAAAAAGTCCTATTCCTCAACTGGACTTCTTTCCATAGGATGATGTCATCCCCATAGATGGGAGTTTTCTTGGTGTGTATTAATTTGAATCAAAATGATCACTGGGACCATGCTTGCCTCACACTGGCAAAGTCTGCCTTTTTTATGATGGTCTTGTATTCAATGAATGGTAGTCACATGGCAGTTGTAAAATAGATCCCTCCAGAAGCAGACTCCGACTAGGATTCTGCATATAGCCTCCCCCCAACCCCTTTTAGCATAGAATCCATAAGTCAATAAGCAGGGCTTAACAATCTGAGGATACTGTTCAGTAATTCAGTCAACCTATGGACTCTAACAAGTCAGGATCTTCTATTTTCCACTATCTCTCAGTCTGACCAAACTCATGTCCATTGTTTCCATGACATTAACTATCCATCTCATTCTCTACTGTACCCTTTTCAATTTACTTTCCATTTTTTCCAATATCAGGATCGTTTTTAATGAATCCCTTCTTCTCATTATGTGAACAAAGTATCAGAGTTTCAGCTTCTGTATTTGACCTTCCCCTGGATTTTCTGAATTAATTGCTTTAATTATTGACTGATTTGATCTTTTTTATATTCAAGGAATTCTCAAAAGTCTTCTCCAGTGCCATAATTCAAAAGCACTGATTTTGTAGTGCTTGCCTTTCTCTGTAGTCCACTTCTCAGTCATGCATTGCTATTGGAAAAAAAAAAACATAGCTTTTACCATCAGATCTTTGTCAGCAAGGTGATACTTCTGCTATTAGTATGCTGTCCAGATTTGTCATGCTTTTCTTCCAAGGAGCAAACATCTTTTCATTTCATGGTTGCATTTGCTGTCTGCCGTGATCGTTGAGTCCAAGAATATAAAATCTGACACTGCTTCCATTTCTTCTCCCTGTATTTTCCAGGACATGATAAGGCCAGTTGCCAAGATCTGAATTTTTTTTAAACTTAAGCTTCAAGCCAGTTTTTAGACTCTCCTTTCACTCTCATCAAAAGGCTTAATTCTTCTTCATTTTCTGTCAGCAGAATAGCATTTTCTGCATATATTAAATTGTTGATATTTCTCCTGACAGTTTTAGTTCTGGCTTTTGATTTGTCCAGCCTAGAATTTTGAAAAATGTACTGTGCATATAAATTAACTAAATAAGGTGGCAATATACAGTCTGTCATGCTCCTTTTTCAGTTTTAAACCAATATGTGATTCTAGAGAATACAAAGCATATTAAAATATCTACCGGGTATCTGCAAGCTTGTTGTTTTCTTAAATTCTGGAAGTCCCCTCATTCATTGGAGTTCAAGGCAATGAGTACTGTGAATTCTCCTTGAGATGACAAAACGATGGAATGATAGTTCCCATAGGACAGTTGATTCACATTTTCTATAGGACTAGTCATCAAGTATAAATGTGGATATTTTATAAACAAGATCTTAATTTCCTCACACCAGAGCTTAGAATAGGAGGATCCAGTGAGAATTAGAACTGAGGAAGGTCAGTGATTTGTCTGCCTCACTTCTTGTCAACATCCCTGATACCAATTTCCAAAACTCATGGTGGGGTACGTGTGTATATATGGGGGATGAATGGTAGGGGAAAGGCAACAGCAAGAATGACACTAATTCTTCTAGCTCAGAAATTCAATCTTAATAATAATGGTGGATGGGGGAAATTAGAAATTAGAAAGGGGAGAGGCCAGGGAGATGACTTCTAAAGGCATAATGATATGAGATGGAGAGATCAGAGCACACCTAGATATTCTGAAACTAATTCGGTTCTGTTTACCACATAGTGAAGAGGAAGATTTTGAGAAGGAGAACTAAAGTGCATTCCAAAAGGTACTAGTAAGTGAGGATATTGGAGTGAAACTATTCAAGCCTGTAATATTAGCATTCTTGGATTCCAAGATGGACTTTTGATTTATATTAAGCTTGCACCTACGAAAACCAATAATATAATTGCCTGATAGAATTCTGAAGGTACTTCAGTTTAGGTCATCACTAAAGTAGTTAGCCAAGTAGAAAGAAATGGTTAAGATAAGTTGTGTCTATATTCTTACATTGGTAGACAATAAAGATATTGCTGGTGCCTCAGAGATAATAATTCCATTGTATTATGTTCAGGCAGGTCACACTTGGAATGTGATATTCAGGACTAGACACCTTTTAATGAAGGCCACTAATAAACTGGAAAATGTCCAAAGGTGGCAAAATTTCTGCCCTTGGGAAAGTTTTGAGATGAGTTCAGGAGATTATGTCATAGGGCTAAAGCCAATGGAGTTTCTACAGTAATTCTATTACTAACATGGTGGGTAGGAAGTGGATGACCACTAAGCTGCCTAAGGAAGAGTGAAGAGAACCCAAAAAAACCTAGAGAAGGTTAAAGCTTTGGTATCATTTGGGATTGGGTCTGTGAGTGGCCACTGTGAGTGGGTAATCTAGAGAGACCTAGTCTCAAAAGAGGAAGAAAAGGAGAAAGGAAGAAAGGAAGGGATGAAAGAAGGAAGGAAGGAAGGAAGGGAGAGAGGAAGGCAAAGAGGAGGGAAGGGAGAAGGAGGCAGGGAGGAAAGAAAGATAGAAAAAAGGAAGGAAAAAAAGAAAGAAGATAGAGAGGAAGGAAAGAAGAAAGGAAGGAGGGAAGGAAGGAAGGAGGGAAGGAAGGAAGGAAGGAAGGAAGGAAAGAAGGAAGGAGGGAAGGAAGGAAGGAAAGAAAGAAGGAAGAAGCTTGAATTCATGCCATATGAGGATCATTTGAAGGAAATGGGTGTATTCAACATTAAGAAAAAAGAAATATCTAAGGAAGACAAGATAGTTGCCTTCAATAATTTGAAAAGCTGTGATGTGGATGAGGAATTATATCTGTTCTACTTGATCCTAAAAAGTAGAACTAGGATCACTGGTACAAAGAAAAGCTTCCTAAGAATTAGAATTATTCAAAAAATGAAACAGGCTACCATGAGAATTCAAATATTCAAAGGTTTTCAAGCATGCTAAGATAACCACTTAGTGGATATATTGTAGTGGGAATTTGCATTCAGTTAGATCAAATATACACTGAGGCCCCATGAGATCCTATAAAAAAGCTACTTTCCCAGCTTACCCAGGCATCAATGGCCAATTCTGAGTTTAACTATATCCTGTTTCTGAGATTTTAAAAATCGAGAAAATTCTGACTTGAAATATATAATTTTGGTCATATCCTACCTCCATGATACATAAGGAAAGAGGTTGATGGCCAGCTTGTGGAGTGAGGAGACCAGGCTAAGGGCAATAACTGCATCTCACAGTGCTTTAAAGTTTATGTAGCACTATGCTTCCAATAGTCTTTTGAGGTAGATTACACAAGTTTTAGTATCTCCATTTTACATGCAAGAAATTGAACTTGGAGAATTTATTTAAGTGACTTTTCCATGGTTCCATGACTAGAAAAGGACCAGGAATATTTTTGATGTTGCATTTGAGAGTAATATTTTTTAGGGACTTACCAAGTATTTTGGACTAGGTTATCTTGAGGCCCTATATTACCCAGGTTTGGTTCTTTTTTTTCCTTAAAAAGTGTTGACTTTGTCCTCAAAACTTAATTGGCTCAGATGAATAAGACTTGAGCAGTTGATGTGTCTTTTCAATTACTTAATGGCAGAAGAGAGAACAGCCTGTGAGGAATCTGAAACTTTCAGATCTGGCAGATGTTTCACTGCCATGACACACCTTGCATGGTTGCCCATCTAGGTTTTTATAAAGATACCAAAGAGTGGGATTGGGGGAAGGGTCATCTACCTGATGAAGTTTTGTATTCTTGTTAACCATTCAATGACTAAGTAAAAACCCTCTTTTGTAGACTGTTCAGTGATCTATGCATATCTCATTGTGTTTCAACATTGAAGGGATCTATGAATCCAGGACTTTTCTGATTTTGTTCAGTGCTCCATCCACTGTGTCACATTTTATTCCCTGCTCAGCTCATCTCTAATGTCATGTCTAGGATCATTCCCTCACTGCACTGTCAGTATGAAGCAATCTGGTTTGCAATTTGTTTTTTATTGCTATTAATCTTCTTCAAGGTCATTCATAAATACTTCATTGTGAAATACAATAACTTTTTTTTTTTTTGCTGGTTTTATTCTCCTTGATTTTCTCCTTGATTTAAACATTCTTAGAGTTAGTTATTAAGAAGCCTCTTGATAGAGGTGAAAGAGTATAAAAGCTGGCTTAAAGCTTCACATAAAAACAAAACCAAAAAAGCAAAAGCCCCCTAAGATTATGGAAATTGATCTCATCACTTTTTTGGAGAGAGAAGAAGTAGAAGCAGTGTCAGATTTTGAATTCTTGGGCTCAATAATTATTGCAGATGATAACTGCAACCATGAAGTGAAAAGGCACTTGCTCCTTGGAAAGAAGGCAAATCTGGATAGCATACTAAGAGATCTGTTCTATTAAAGCTATGGTTTTTCCAGTAGCAATGTATGGCTGTAAGAGGTGGACTATAAAGAAAGGTGAGCTCCCTAGAACTGACACTTTTGAATTGTGCTATGGGAAAAGACTTTTGGGAGTTCCTTGGACAGCAAAAAGGTCAAAACCGTCAATGATTAAATAAATTAATTCAGTCTATTCACTGGAAGGTCAAATACTGAAAGTGGAGTGTAAATACTTTGCCCACATAATGAGAAGACAGAACTCATTGGAAAATAGCCTGCTGCTGACAAAGATTGAAGGCAAAAAAAGACGAGATAGAAAGATAGTGTCTTAGAAGCAATGGACATGAGCATGTACAGAGTCTGAGAGATGGGGGAGGATAGAAGGACCTGCAATGGTCCATGTTGTTGGGAAGAGGTGGAGCATCACTGAATAACAACAATAACAACAATGACCAGTTGTAATTCAAGAGACGCTAGGGAGTACAGAGGATAGATTGCTGATCCTGGAATCAGGAAGACCCAATTGAAATGCAGTTTCAGATACTTAGTGGTTGTGTGATTTTGATCTGGTTACTCAAACTGTCTGTTTTAGTTTCCCCATTTTAAAAACTAGGATAATACAGTACCTACCTCCCAAGGTAGTTATGGGATAAACTGTTTTGTAAAGTTCTATATAAATGGTAGCTACTATTAATATTTTAATCCTCTTGAAATTAGTTTTTATTTTGTGTTTTATATTATTTGTGAGGATAAATGAGATAAGGCAGCTAGGTGGCTCAGTGGATAGAATATCAGGCCTGGAGTCAGAGAGACTTAAATGGGGCCTCAGATACTTACTACATGTGTAACTTGGGCAAGACACAACTTTGTTTACCTCAGTTTCCCTATCTATAAAGTGAGTTGGAGAAGGAAATGATGTAGCACTACAGTAGTTTTGCCAAGAAAGCCCCAAATGAGTTCACAAAGTGTCAGATGTGACTGAAAAACAACTGAACAACAAGAAGGGCTAATCTGTGTAAATTTGGTAATCCTTTAAGTGCTTTTTTGGTTCTTTTTTTGTTTCTATTTTGGTTGCCAGAGACAAAATAACCATGAAGAACTCCAGGTCTTCTTTCTCTTATACTTGACTGATAGAAAATTATGTTCAACTCAGGCAAGTTAACTTTACTTCATTGAATCAACTCAAAGTACCTTCAGCATCTATCCTTGTGAATATCTTTCTTCTCCAATGATCAAGTAAATCTTTTGTCATCTGATGTGTCCCATTTTGTTCTGAAATAGAACATCAGTTGCCAATGGATAGGCCTCTCTTTTTGTATTCTCAATGTTTAGCACAGTGCCTTACCCATAGTAGGCACTTAACCATTACGTATTGTTTGTTTTATTGATTTATTGATTGGTTTGAGTCAGGTCTATCCCAAAACATTTGCATAATTGTGAATTATCTCACTAAAGATAAGTATGGGCTGTACAGAGGAAGGTAAGCCCAGATTGGCCTTTATACTTTTGGTGATGTTTTAGGTGATGCTTCTAAAGATGGCGGTTGCTTACTGTGATGTGTCTCTAATTCTGGGAGATTAAAAAGTAATCAGCTTGTGGCTATTTAGCTAGGAAAGACTGTTATACTATATATCCTTAAGAATTGTTTCCTGAAGATATCGTGCAAACTGTCTTTCAGACCTATAGCTATGTTGTATTAGAGCTTTATTAAAGCCTCTTTTTAATTTTAGTGGAGGATTTCTTTATAATTCAATTTACTTTTAAAGTAGCCAGAAGGGATTGAATTTTGGGGAATTGGAAGAGATTTTTTCCTCAATTGAAAAGGAAAAATTCAGAATAATGAAATCTGCTCTTCCCTTGTCTTAATATTGCTAATAGTTGTCATGGCCTAAGTGCCTCAGAAGAGGCCTATTAAAAGAAGGTCCTTCCTTAACGATCTTACCACCAAAGCAGTGGGTAAAGCTTGATCAGGAGAAAACCATCCTAACCCCCATCCCAATTGGGCTAGTTTTTCCTTGAAAGGGATTGAAGCATCCTTGAGACTTGATTGGCTCCAGACCAGACACTGTATTATGGCACCACCTAGCTGCCCTATTTACATCCTCTTTGGGCCATACTTCATGTGCTAGGAGTCCCCAATAAGTGAGTTCTTTGTCTTCAAGAGTTTCTAATTAAGAGCAACTGATGTTTTCCCAAAATGTGTGAAGCATCAGCAGCTAAGCATAGCTGCCTGACCATAGCATACTTTTGTCCAAGTCCCCAAAATGGGCATTTAAATTCCCTTAGTTATGAGGAAGACAATTCTGAAGGACTTATGATGAAAAAAAGCTATCCATCTGCAGAGAAGAAACTAATGTAGTCTGAATGCAAATCAAAACATATTTTGTTTTTTACTTTATTTTTAATTTGTTTTTGTTTTATTTTGTTTACATATTCTTTTGCAATGTGGCAAATATGAAACTTTTTGCATAAGTGCAAACATATAATCCTTATCAAATTGTTTGCCTTCTCAAGGAGTGAAGAGAAGAGGGAAGGGGGAACATTTAGAATTCAAAATTTAAAAGAAAAGAATGTTAAAATTGTTTTTACATGTAATTAGAAAAAATAGAATATAAATTTAAAAAATAAAACAAAAAGCTATATTGGTTCTAAATAGATTTATAGCATCAGTAATGTTTTGGCAAATTTCAAGTATATCTAGGAGAACCATACTCTGGGCTCTTCAACTCCTGGACATTATGTCATCCTATTAAAATGATCAGCATGTTCAGAACAGTTAACAATGGCCCCTTGCACAGGGATTGCTATGACTCATTCTTTCTAAAATGTTAACTTCCACTGCCTTGAATAGGCTCTATTCATATTTTAAACCTATTCAAGAGGATTATATTGTGGTGTTGTAGAAAGAGTATCCATTGGTTCCACAATTAAGCAACTTGAATTCAAATCCTGGTCCTACTAAATTGCTGTGTGGTTCTGGGCAGCCATTTGGGTCAAAGGACCAGATATGACTGGGGATTGATCTGGTGCAATGGGAGACTGTAGCCTTTTTAAGCTAAGGCCTTCAACAGGTCCCAGTTTGACTGAAAGGCCCATGCTGTGAAAGACTAGGTAGCAAAAGAGGCAAAGAATGACCTCTTTCATTGAGTCAAAAAAAATCTAAATAAATGAAACAAATCTTGGAGGGGAAGCCCCTCAGGGTTTCTGTCACTGAGAACCAGATGGCCTTGCACAGCCCTCCCTCACTTAATCCACTTGTGTGTTATAGCATCACTTCCCTGATGTCATGGTTCTCTTCCAGAATGAAGGACAGAATGGGCAGCCCTTTCATTTTGGTGGGCCTCATTTTCTTGATTTGACAATGGAGATGACAGTAGCATTTAAATTGCTTACTTCACAAAATTTTTGTGAGGAATGTACTTTGAAAATGAAATGATCCATTTTATAGATGATGAAACTGAGGGTTGGAGATGCTAAGTGAATCGACAAGATTATTCAATCAGCACATAACAGTAAGAATTCATGTCAGGTTTCTCTTGCTTCAAAGTCTAAACTTTTCCCACTACACCATATCTTTCTGTATTTATATTCTAAAAACTATTTGTGTTTTTCCTACTAAATTTCCTATTTTATTTTTCTTTTCCAAATTAAAAAATAAATTAGATTATTGTTTTAAATTTAGACAAATTGTTTTGTCTAAGTTGAAAGGCTACAGAGGTGGCTAATCTATGCCTTGCTAATCCAAGGGCCTTATTAGTGATCCCATTTTAGCTTGTTCTCACCTGGATCCATCAGGATCAGGATTGAGGTAGAGGGCTTCAGTAAGGTGAAGAAGTAAATGATGGGGAGAAGAGTTCATTGTCACAGATGAGATCAATTAATATATATATGTATATATATATGTATATATGTCCATTGGCAAAACAATATGCACCCTTTCTTCCCCTCCAGCATTTTGCACATTTTCCCCAAAGTCTTTTAGATTGAAGTTTGGTCCCAGGCATGTGGTTAATTGAATTTCACGTAAAAACACTATTAGGCTGAAGGACTATAACATGAGTCATATGGGAAAGTTGGTATTTATAGCTTCCACCATTCCAATGGGCAACCTAAAATAGCAACAGAGACAGTGGACACACAAATTAACTGAGAAATTCTTCTATATTCTAACTTTCTGATCATAAGCCGACTCATCAAAGTTTGTGAGAGTTCAGGGACAGTGTTAAGGATACAAAAGGAATAGAGCCCCAGTGAAATAATTTTAACTAAAGGACTCCAGGAAGCACTTGGACATTGCTTCAGGATGATAGACAGAGGACTAACTCTCTCATTGTCCTCTGTGAAAGAGGTCAATGATTTTCCCACAAAGCATGGAGGATTTTATTTTAAACTTAGATTTAAAAGATCAACTTCAAATGTATATAATATGAGGAATGAGAAGTTGATCTGGGAATTTTAGTGGACCATAAGTGCAATTTGAGTCATGCAAGAAAGCTCATGCAATTTTAACTTATGAGAGCAAAGCATTCATGAATGGAGGTAATAATAGTCTTGCTATAACTCATCCAGACCACATCTGGAATATTGTGCTGAGTTTTTGGCACTACATTTAAGGCTATCTAGAGTATCCAGAGAAAGGTCACTGGAACAATGAATGGGGCTTTATGTGCCATATGAAGACGATCAATCAATAATTAAGCATCTACTGTGCTAAGGCCCTATAATAAGCTTAGTTGAAAGAATTGCAGATTTTTAGCCTGGATCCAAAAAACACTTGGAGATAACATTGTAGTTGTCATCAAAGCAAAGTTCCCCCTCACTGGACATCTTCAAGAAAAAATCTAAGATGACTTTTCCTACTAAATTTCCTATTTTATTTTTCCTTTCTAAATTAAAAAATAAATTAGATTATTGTTTTAAATTTAGACAAATTGTTTTGTCTAAATTGAAAGGCTACAGAGGTGGCTAATCTATGCCTTGCTAATCCAAGGGCCTTATTAGTGATCCCATTTTAGCTTGTTCTCACCTGGATCCATCAGCATCAGGATTGAGGTAGAGGGCTTCAGTAAGGTGAAGAAGTAAATGATGGGGAGAAGAGTTGATAGCCACTGAGGTCCCTTTATATCCTGAAATTTTGTGAGTCTGTGATCTTTAGTCCTCAAGGCATATGTTATTCAGTTATGATAGAAGCCAAATTAGTAAATGTTTAACAATAATCCCTCTCCCACACACTTTCTCCCCTCTCCCCATATACTGGATACACTTTGAACTTTAATTGGTGTTATTACAATTTCCTCCTTCACTTTCTTAAGTCTAAATAGATAACAAAACTTTAAACCAAGCCTGGATTAGCAGCGTTAGCTGATTTCTGATGTGTGAATGCTCACACTGAAATTTTAACAAGCACATTTGTGGTAATAATATTTATTCTCTAACATCCTTTCTTTTCGTCCCCCTTTTCCCTCTATGCTTGGATAGATTCTACAACGTTGCTAGTAAAGTGTCAAGATGATGGGTAGGGAGGAACAATTGTGTGCTTGAGACTGTGAAGGTAAGCAGCTGTCAGGTCGTTTTTTGTTTTTTTTTTCCCCCAAAGCTTATTTAAGGATGTCAGGAAATAGCCTCAGGGTTGTTCCTGGTCATTTAAGAGCCTACGGGTGCTAAGGGAAGGAGCAAGGATGACCTTCACAAAGGAGTTTTAGGATAATACAAACTAACATTTATGTAGTGCTTACTATGTACCAGACACTGCACTTTGTAATTTTTATCTCATTTGATCCTACCACCACCCAGGGAGTTAGGTATTACTGAGGCAGTCAAAGATTACTCAGAATCACACAGCTAATATCTTTCTGTGGTTGAATTCGAACTCAAAGCTCTTATCCACTTTGCCACCTACCTGACTCTTAGCAAAGTATTTACTAAAGCATCTCATTCTATTTGTATGAGGGAAAAAATGAGAAAAAAATGAGAAAGAGGTAGGCTAGATCATAGTACAGTTAAGTTCGAGTCAGAAATGGCTGAATGGCCACATCAAGGTCATCATTAACACTTCCATGTGGAATTGACAGGACATTTCCAGGGAAGTCCCTGAGGGAGCCTATACTTGGCCCTGTGCTTTTTAATGTTGTTGCTGCTGCTGGCGTTTTCAAATTAGTGACGTAGGTAGAAGACATAAATTGTATGCTTATTGTATTTGCAGAGCTTGGAAAGAAAACTAACACAATGAGTGTTAGTTATGTAAATTATGATAAATAATACACTCTAGGGAAAGAAGAACCTTGGTACAGAATGTCTGTATCTTCATGAGATTTATTGAAAAATATTATTTAGAGCCAGCTGAGGGCTTACAAGTGCTAAAAATGAGGACTGATGAAAGATCTTTGATCTGTATCTCCATGAGACTCTCTCCCACCCTTGTCCAGGTGTAAGATCCACCCACAGTGTGGAGGACATCACCTGTAATGGCTTTCCAGCTTCTCCCTTTTGCGTGGAGAAGATGCTGTCTCTACTACGTTTTACCAGCTTTCTGCCCTTCCCAGGTGACCTAAGGTAGTGTATGTTCAATAGGAAGCAGAGCCATTAATTGCTCCATCTGGTTTCAGATCTATACTCTGGAATATTTGAGCACTGTAATTGGTTGAGGGGAGAAAGATGGAAGAAGGAAATGGGGAGAGACCCTGGGTGACTCAGTCAATTGATCAGAACTGTTTTTTCGAGACGGGGGCCTGCCTTCATGATCTTGGACTCTGTAAAACATTAATTTGTGAAATTTGCCAGAGTTCAGCGACTCAGTCACATGCACTGATGATCATTTGACCTCAAGACAAAACAAAGAACAAAGGTGGTGTTCAGTGTGGCCTGAATTTCTGACTTAACTCTTTACTACCTGTATCCACTCTCCAGATTTTAAAGCATATTGTAGATGCAATAAATAGGTTAACATTATCTTGGGGATTTTTGTTCAGTATTTTACACATAGAGGTATATTACACTATTCTAAGAAATAGACAGTTGGGTGATACCTAGATAAAGTGCCAGACTTGGAGGAAGACTCGTCCTCCTGAGTTAGAATCTTGCCTCAAACACTGGTTGTGTGATCCCAGGCAAGTCACTTACCAGGTTTGCCTCAGTTTACCCATCTGTAAAATGAGCTGGAGAAGGAGATGGCAAATCACTTCAATATCTTTGCCAAGAAAACATTAAATGGACACATGGAGTCTGTCATGATTGAAATGACTGAACAACAAAATTAGTGTGTGCTAGAATGAGCATTAATCTGATTCTACTGTAGTATGGTGTTCAGTTTTGGATACCCTATTTTAGGAAGGAGGACCTGAGTTCAAATCTGGTCTCAGACACCTAAAATTTCCTAGCTGTGTGACCTTGGGCAAGTCACAGAGACAGAGAGAGAGGGAGATAGGTTCAATATATATATAGAGAGACAGAAAGAGAACTGGTTGAAGGAACTGGAGATATTTAGTCTGGAGAAGAGAAGATTTAGAGGGACATGATAATTACCTTTAATAAACTGAAAGATTGAAAAGGGATTGAACTGCTTAGATTCAGAGGGAAGGCCAAGGAATAATGGATAAAAGTATTAAGTTCTGGGCAAAGGTATTAAGAAGAAGCAGTCATGAGATCTTTAGACAAAGCCTGGATGACCACTTTTCAGATACGTTGATCTGGGATCCTTTTTATTTTATCTTCAAACAAAGATTTATTTTCTTCCCCTCCTGCCTCCCTTCTCTCGTTGAGAAATCTAGAAAAACAACATGGAAGTTCTTTTTCAGGTAGGAGTTGGGCTAAGTCTCCATGGTTGTCCTTTCTGATTCTAAAATTCTGTGACTGATAATTCTGAGAGTTTCTATTCAGAGACTGTCTGTTAGGAGCAAACTTCACAAGAGTGAGGAGAATACTGGGTTAGAGAATAATTGAGTAAGAAATGTGAGAAGGTCAACACCAGACCAAGCTGATGGACTCTTGTTATAAGAACCCTGATCAAGAGAATGTTCAGGACTCTGGGCCCTAATATAACACTCCACACAGTGCAGTAAAAACAAGTGCAGAATGTAGCGATGAGAACCTGTTGATCAGAATTGGCCCTTGGCTATTTTTTAAAAATAGGTATTTTCTAAACTTATCCTAAGTTGTTTTGAGAGAGGATGCAACAGGGACATAACATACAAGTATGACTATCAGTAACAACTTTGTGACAAAGTATCCAAGATTTGAAGCTAAAGGAACTGGGCTTGAATTCTTATTATGCACCTAGAAACCTTATGCCCAATTGTACATCTTAAACTCTGCTTTCAATTTTTTCACCTGAATTAGGAGAGGGCTAGACTAGATATCTTTAAATTTCCTTCAACTAAATCCTATAATCCTTTTTTTTTTAAACCTTTCCCCACATACACTTGGGGGTTACCTTAAAGGGTAAAGGAATAGCTGTCTCTCCCCAATAGGAGTTCCTTATGTAGATTGAGGTACTCAAATCCTAAAATCATTCTCAGTTTTCCTTCTTGGTTTTCTTCCTCCAAGGTAATTTTTGTTGATTAAGCTTTTGTTTCTCATTCTCTTTCCTCATAATTCACTGAAGAACAAGCAGTAAGTAAGGCACAAACATATACAAAATACCTACTGTTTTGCAAGGAAATATCCTAGACACTGAAATAATTACCTATGCATTGGCTGCCTCAAATGGTTGTAGTGTTTTCCCTCCTCACTTCCACATCCTGGCTTTCTTTAAGATTCAGCCCAAAGCTCACCATTCCCAGAGAGCTTTCTCTCTGACATCACCTGCCATTTTTGTAATGTATGTAATGGCTTTTTTTTTTTAAACATGTTGTTTCCTTTATTAAAATGTGAGTTCCTTGTATTAGGAGTTGTGTCTTTCCTTTTTCTTTATATTCAATATGTAGTATATAACTGGTGGTCATTAAATGCTGATTGAGTGACAGAGGGAGATAACTGGAAAACAAGATTATTTTTTATCCTCAAGAGTTTACAATCCAATAAAGAGAGAAGACATACCCAGGACTTGCACCTAAGGAAGGTTTTGGATTTGCACCTGGGATTGTGAGCTATAAAAACTGAGTTAACTATGAACCTCATTCTCTTGCCCTTTCCAGAGACTGAAGTGATATTGGAGAAAGATCATGTCTCCCTAAATGGAACTAGGGTGCAAGGGCTACTCCAACCTATTGAGGGAAAACCATCAGTAGGGGTTGGAATCCTTAGCATAGAGTATAGAAACCCCAAACCTTCTTAAAATACTGGAAAATCCTGGGGGAGGAATAAAATGCAACATACTTGGCCTTCCAAGCAGTGAGAGACCAGCTGGTAAGTGCTTCATTAGTATAACATAAAATAATCTATAATAGAATTTGAAAGGTTTATAAACAGAGAGACAGATCTGTAAGTTGCCTTATTATTCACCCCCTTGCAATTCCCCATCTTTGTATCAGCAGGGCTTTTCTGAGATTCACTCCTTTCTTGGGACATGATTTTTTTTCTCAACAACTCCCCTGGCCCCTAGTGATAGAAAAGTTTTCTTTCAAACCAGGCTGCATGGCAAATAGAGATTAATGGCAGAAGTCTGAGCCACTGCCAGCCAGCCAGCTAGCTCTTGTGTTATTACTGACCCATTCTTGACCTAAAGGAATGCTCTAGTGGAGGTATTCTCTATCTGCCCTGGGAAGCTGTTAAATCAAAAAAAAATTTTGAAGCCTACAACACAGTGGTTTAAATTCTCTTTTCTGTTTTCCCCTCCAATTGTCCCCATACTAATATATTCAACTAGTACATCATTCAGATGAATGGTTAGCTATGTTTTTTATTGGCATAAAGATTTAAAAAAGGCAAAAAGAAATTTCTCAAATTAGCCTGACACTGACAAAGAGAAGAAGGCTGCTTTTTCTTCTCGAGCATTTTCAGGGATTTAGAAGCTTTTCACTATGAGCTGGAATAAGCTCCCTTAGGAATAGAAAACCACCATCTCTGCTCTAAATCACTGTCTGCCTCCACATTCTCTCCTGCTTTTGCTCAGTTATACTCTAAATACCTTCGATGGCTTCTGCTCCCAGCTTTCTTCAGTCTCAAGGCAAGAAATACACACCGCTCGTGCCCTCCATTGCCAGCACCAGGGATGCTTGCCTTTTCAGTTGGAAGCACCATGCCTCAAAAGTCAAGGTGTCCGGGACTAACCCCTCCTAGTGAGAGACTCCACCTTCCCCTAAATCACCATGAGTTAAAAGCAACTAAAGAATATAATTGTTCTCATCTGTTATCTGTAGTCCATCCCCATCAATTCTCACCAACCTTTGGAAAAGGAAGTTAAGTACATAAGTACAAAAGTACATAACAAGATTTATATAATTCAGTATTATGAAGAGTGAAGGACTAATTTATTAAGGATAAAGAAGCCATTTCCAACTGAGAAGAACAAGGCCATCCAGCTCTATTTTCTTTCTATCTCCTTCTCTTTTATATTTTCTCCTTTAAGATTATTCCCTCATTCTTTGCTTTAAATACCCCCCTTTCCTGCCTCTTGAAGATATTTTCCCCATATGCATCTCTTTTTTTCTCTAATATTTTTAATCTCTTACATTCAAGTAGGTTATTCCTGTTATCCCCCATCTCACTTTTCATCTGCTTATTCATGTGAATTTGTTATTTATTTTAAACATTCTTTTCTTTTTAGAATTTAAATTCCTTTCCTCCCTCCCATCCATCCCCACTCCCCTAGAAAGCAAGCAAAATTATGTCAGTTATACAGATGAAATCCCACAGAATATTTCCATATTAGCCATATCACCAAAAAAGGGCAAAAAAAGCAAGAATATTACATTTCAATTTGCACCCAGAGTTCATCAGGTTTCTATGTGGAGGAGAAAGTGTTTTTTCATTATAAGGTTTTTAAAATTGTCTTGGATCAAATAGCCAAGTCTTTCACAGTTGACTATAATTACAACATTGTTGTTACTGTGTATAAAGATCTCCTGGTACATTCAGTTCAAATATATCTTGACATTTTCTTCTTTCTTTCTTTCTTTCTTTCTTTCTTTCTTTCTTTCTTTCTTTCTTTCTTTCTTTCTTTCTTTCTTTCTTTCTTTCTTTCTTTCTTTCTTTCTTTCTTTCTTTCTTTCTTTCTTTCTTTCTTTCTTTCTTTCTTTCTTTCTTTCTTTCTTTCTTTCTTTCTTTCTCTTTTTCTTTCTTTCTTTCTTTCTTTCTTTCTTTCTTTCTTTCTTTCTTTCTTTCTTTCTTTCTTTCTTTCTTTCTTTCTTTCTTTCTTCCTTCCTTCCTTCCTTCCTTCCTTGCCCTTGAAATCATGCTCCCCTTTGGCCTCTCCATTATTTTTGTATCTATTTGACCATTCCCCAACTGATGAACATCCCCTCAATTTCCATTTTTTAACACCTCCAAAAGAGCTGCTATAAATAGTTTTGTATAAATAGGCTTTGCTCATTTTTATTTGATCTCTTTAGGACCTAATAGTGATTGCTGGGTCAAAGGATACACAGTTTTGCAGCTCTTTGTGCACAATACCAAATTGTTCTCCAGAATTGTTGGATCAGTTTACAACTCCATCAACAATTCATTAGCATATGTATTTTCTTCCATCCTTCCAGCATTTGTCATTTATGATAGATACAAGGTGATATTTCGGAAGTTTTTCTTTATATATTTCTAATCAATAGTAATTTAGAGCATTTTTTCCATATGACTAAGGATAATTTTGATTTCTTCTTCTTAAAACTTGTCACATCCTTTTACCATTTATCAATTGGGGAATGGCTCTTATTTTTATAAATTTGATTCAGTTTTTTACGTTGTTGAGAAATGAAGCTTTTATCAGAGAAATTTGCTGCAACATTTTTTGATATTATTTCATTATGTATGCTACCTTTTAGCAAAAATATAATTTCCCTGATTATCTTGTTCAATTAGGTCAATTTTTGCTCTTGGTTTGTCTGAAATCATGATTGCCACCCCCTTTTTTCTTTTAGCTGAAGCATAATAGATTCTGCTCTAGTATTTTAACTTTGTATATGCCTTTTTGTTTCAAATATGTCTCTTGTAAGCAATATATTATGGGGATCTGATTTCCAATCTATTCTGCTATCTGCTTTCATTTTATGGATGAGCTCATCCCATATACATTCATAGTTATTATTACTAACTGTTCATTTTCCTTCATCCTATCTTCTTCTGTTTATATACTTTTCTATCTCTTTTTATCTTGTTCCTCCTCAAAAGACTATTTTGCTCCTAATCACTGCTTCATCTACCCTTCTTTTTATCATCACATCCCATCTCTTTTTCCTTCCAGTGTAAACCTAACTTTTTAGTTGAGCCTTTGGGATTTCTTTTTAGTTTGGGATTTTCTAAGAATATCATCATATCATCTGCAAAAAGAGATAGTTTAATCACCTCATCTCCTATTCAGATTCTTTCAATTTCTTTTTCTTCTCTTATTGTTTTTGCTAGAATTTCCCATACAATCTTGAATAATATTGGTGATAGTGGGCATCCTAATTTTAAATCTGAAATTACTGAAAATGCCTCTAGTTGATTCTCATTACAAAATAATGCTTGCTATGGCTTCAGATAAATGCTTTTATCAATTTTTTAAAAATCCATTTATGCCAGTACTTTTAAGTAGTTTTAATAGAAATGAATGTTGAAATTTATCATTTTTCTGCATCTATTGATATAACTATATAATGTTTCTACTTTTATTATTGATGTAATCAATTATGTTAATAGTTTTCCTTAACATTAAATTATGCCTGCATTCCTGTTAAAAATCCTACTTGATTATAATGTATATTGTTGTAATCTTTTGGTTGTTGTAATCTTTTATTTAGAGTTTTTGCATTCATATTTATCAAAGCAATTGATTTGATATTTTGTCTCATTATTATCATTCTCTTTAATAAAATTATTGCATTTGCTATTTAATCCACTAATTCTTTAAGATTAGGTTGCTTAATCTCCAATTAGCTTTATTTTTATTTTATTATTATTATTATTATTATTATTATTTTTTGCTGAGGCAATTGAGGTTAAGTGACTTGCCCAGAGTCACAGCTACGAAATGTTAAGTGTCTAAGAACAGATTTAAACTCAGGGCCCCCTGACTTCAGGGCTGGTGCTCTATCCACTTCTCCCCTCCAATTAGTTTTTAATCCATGTTTCCTTGATCCCTTATAAAATATAATTTCTATTTCACTATAATCTATTTCAGATTTTTTTTTACTATTTTATTATTTCTGCTTTTATGTATAAAATTTTTATATGCTAATATAGCTTCAGTCTGTAAGATTCCACCATCAACCACTGAGAAAAAGGCTGTATTCCTTTCAATTTTCTCCAGATAGCTATCTTTCTGGCTTATCTGAAATTCTCTTCACTTCCTTAACTTCATTCTTATTTATTTTTTTTTTTTTTGGTTAGATTTATTAGTTCTGAGAGGAGAAAATTAAAGTCCCTTACTAATATAGTACTATCATTTATCTCCACATATAATTCATTTTACCTTTTTTAAAATTTAGATTCCCTAGCATTTGGTGCACATAGGTATTTATATTATTTCATTGTCTATATTACCTTTTATTAAAATGTAGCTACTGTTTATCTTTTTAGATTATATTTATTTAACTAATATCTTGTGTATGATCATATTGCTACTCCTATCTTTTCTTTGCATCAGCTGAAGCATAATAAATTATACTCCAACCCTCTCTCTATTTAACTCTGTGTATATCTGATTTTAAAATGAGATTCTTGTAAACAACATATTGTTGGACTCTGATTTTCAATCCATTCTCCTATCCATTTCTGTTTTATGGGTGAATTCATTCTATTCGCATTCAAATTTTAATTACTCTTTATGAACTGTTCTCCATTTTATTTTTTACTCTCTATTTTCCTTTTCAACCTCTCTTTTCACCCTGTCCTTATTATCTTTACCCTTTCATTCCTTATTTTACCCACCCCTGTAAAAGTCTCTTCCTTTTCTCAACCCTCCTAATCTTAATTAACATAGCCTTTTAAAAATCCTCCTTCACCCTATCCACCAGTTTTCTTACTTCTCTAGAGAAGTTCAGAAGACTTCTAAACCTCTTTAGTTGTATACATTGTTTGCTCTTCAAACTAGATGAGAATAAGGTTCCTATATTATCATCCCTTCACTCTTACCTTCTTCTTCTATATCTGTTCTTCCTTTCACCCCTGTTTTTAATGAAGTAATTTATTCTTTTAACCTTTTCCTACCCAATTTTGTTTTTTAGAATCACCTCATTATACAGAACTCAGCCCAACCTTTCTTTCAAACTACCTTAGTAAAGATAACAATTTTAAAAATATTATTATTACTAATAATATCGAATTCCCTCCATTATAAATGTTTTTCTTATGCACTTCTTTTATGTGAGAAAAATTTCCCCATTCTGTTTCTTCCTTACTCCTTCTTTTAGGATATGCTTCTTTCTCACCCTTTCATTTTTTATTTTTATTTTTTTTATTTTTGGAGGTTATCCCAACTCTATTTTCCAGGTCAGTTGTTTTCATAATAAGATACTTTACATTTTCTTTAATTTTTCATTCTTTTGAATTTGTTTTATTGTCTTATGGAGTTGTTAGCTTCTACTTCCCAATTCTAATTTGTAAGAATTGTGTTTAGTGAATTTTCCATTTGACCAAATCTACTTTTTAAGCTGTGATACCTCCTTTTCCATTTGGGCTATTCTGTTTTTGTTTTTTGGGGGGTTTTTTTTAAGTATTTTTTTCTTCATCTTATCATTAGACCAATTATATTTTTAAGGTATTATTTTCTTCAATTTTTTTGTGCTTCTTTTACCAAGCTGTTAATACTCCTTTCATAATTATCTTGCACCATTCTCATTTCTTTTCCTGATTTTTCCTCTATCACTCTTATCTCTTTCTTTAACTCTTCTAGGCAGTCTTATTGAACTTCTATCCAATTAGCAGTTTTTGTAGTTGTTTTCACATTGTTATCTTTTTATTTGTTTTCTCTGCTATTCTAGGAGTTTTTATTAGTCAAATTCATTTTTTGTTGCTTGCTCATTTTCCAGCCCAGCTTTTGAATTTGAACTCCTTGTTAAGGTTGGGCTCTGATCACCCAGAGGTGGAGAATTACTCTCCTAAGCTTCAGGCTGGCTGTTTTTAGAACTAGTTCTGGAGGTCTGGGAGTTTTCAGTAGGACCCAGGGAAAGGTGTGGTCACTGTTCTCTTAGTCTACACTCTGAAAAAGCCTGTGCTCTCTCTAAGTCACAAGTGTCAGTGGTCCTCTCTGCCTTGGAACTGGGACCAGAGCTCCTGCTCCTTTCTAGCTGACTACAAGCCTTCCTCTCTGCCCTGATACTGTGACCCAATAATCAGCACCAGTTGTCCCAGTTGCCAACACAGGGTCCCTATAAACTCTTTTTAACTAGTTATCCAGCTCTCTTACTGACTCTGGGTTGAAGGCTCTCAAAGTTGCTCCTACTGCTGCTGCTATCATGGCAACCATCAAAACTGATTGCTGGTACTTCTGCCCCACTCTGGCCCTGGCACCCACCTTGGTATCATAGACCTTTTCTGTCAACTTCCTAAGTTGTGTTAGGCTGGGAAAATGTCATACTTTGACCTCTTGTTGTCTTTTCTACTCCAAAATTTAATTTAAGGAGTTATTTTAAAATTCTTCGGAGGGGCATATTAGGAGAATTCATTTGGTTTGCTGCCTGCACATTGCCATCTTGGTTCTTTCCCACCTACTTTCAAGGATCTCTGAAGTTCTTATATCTAGAAAAATCTTCACTTGACCCTAATGCCCTTCATGCTAGTTTCTTTTTTCTGCCAAACTTTTAATAAACATGGTCTATTCCCCTGATAACATCCTGTTACAATAATTAGCCATTTTAAGACTAGAGATGATATAATTACCCATGTAGGTCCATGTAGTTCCCTCTTCTGTTACTTATGGGAATTTATATTAAATGGAAAGTTGCAATAACACTCACCTTGAACTACCAGTTAGAAAAATTCTTAGCACTGAGGGAGAAGTTTGGTTCTCTGCTTTAATTTACTTAAATATTTATCTCTGGGTAACACCTAACTTCTTTGTAACTGAGGCAAAAAATTCAGATTAAAGGTAATGTTTAGATAAAGGTACAAGAAATATCTGTTAAAAGAATAGATTTTTTCTTGGAATTTGCCTCAGTTATTGAGGAAGTGAGTTCAGCTGTTGACGTTATCCCAGCTTTGAGATGCCTATGTAATGAGTAGCTTTCCTTGAGCTCTCCCTTCTCCTTGTGGAGCCAGTTCTTTCCTGCTCAGTTCTTGGAGTCCTCATCCCTTCCTCTACATCCACTTTTTAAAATCTTGAGTTCTGACCTCGTTCTTTGATTTTATATGGTATCCACTGGCTGTTACTAATTAATATCCTTCATTCAAAACAGATCTCCCGGTGTACTTGGTTGCATGTCTTTGATTGATTCAAAGAGATAATCAATAGACCACCATCTTTACATCAATTTATTTCTTTACTATTTCTTTCCTGTAATCCTCTGTATCCTGTCTTCCATCATCATCACTCTATTGTAACTACACTTTCTCCTTAACAAATTCAATTTCACAAGCAAGCACTCCATAAACATTTGCTGGATTTTCTGTCTCTGTTTTCTTTTTCCCCCACCTATGTCATGACTACTCTATTCAAACTATGCTTGCTTCTTAACAAATCCAATTTCACAAGTAACCGCTCCATAAATATTTGCTGAATTTTCAGTGTTTTCTTTTTTTTTCCATGTATACCATGACCACTCTATTCAACTATGCTTACTTCTTAACAAATCCAATTTCACGAGTAACCACTCCATAAACATTTGCTGAATTTTCTAGTCTGTGTTACTCTCCCTGCCTCCCCAAATCCCATGATCACTCCTCAGAGGCATTTAGGTGAAGGGGTGGATAGAGCACTGAGTCTGGAGTCAGGAAGATCTAAGTTCAAATTTGGCCCCAGACACTTACTAGTTCTGTAACCCTAGCTTGTCTTAATTGCTGCCTGCCTTGACTTTCTCATCTCTAAAATGAGAATAATAATAGCACTCACTTTCCAGGCTGCTGTGAAGACCAAATTATATATTTGTGAAACGCTTAGCATAGTGTCTGGTATATGGTAGGTGCTTAATAAATGCTTATTTCCTTCCTTCAAACTCTCTCCTGCTTTGGCTTTAATACTCGTTCTCTCAAATACTGGTTCTCATAAATCTATGGTGGTTGATTCTTCTTGTCTCTTTTTTTGCTCTCTCTTTTCCTTCTCTTATTTTTTAAATGTGTTTATTCTCTCCAAGTTCAGTCCTTGACCTTCTTTTGTCTATACTATTCCCTCGGTGAACCAATCTTGCCTCACGGCTTTAACTCTCATGATTACAATTATGCTGAAGATTCTCAGAGGGATATCTCTAATCCTTGCCTCTCATTGGAACTCCTGTCACCAGGCACCAAGAGAACATCTTCACTTAAGTAGTTTAGCATCCTATAAACTCAGTATGTCCCAAACCAAATACATCTTTGCTCAGATTGGCTTCCCTTCCTAACTTTTCATTTCTATCAATGACAACAACCATATTCCCAGTGATCCAGTCCTAATAACTCTGTCATCTCTGATTCATCTTTTTCCTTTATCCCCTAATTCCACAGTTGCCAAACTCTTTCATTTTTTCCCCTTTATCAATGTTTCTTGAGACTTTTCTTTTTTCTCCATTCCCACTGCTACACTTTAGTTTATGCCTTCCTTACCTCTCACCTAGATTGTTATAAATACAGCAGCTTCTCTGTGGTTTCCCCATCTTTTCATCTTCCAATACATTCTGTATTAATTAATTTAAAATGTCAAATTAATCTTCAAATTCTATGAGTGGTGTTCAGTCTGCTGCTCTTCTGCTCAAAAGTCTCTGGCCTGTGGTATCAAGACTAAACTACTCTACCTGGATTTCAAGGTCTTTTATTACTTGGCTTAACTCTACTTATCCAACTTTGTTTTCCATAATTCCCTATTATGAATCCTTTGCTCTAGTTCCTTTACTGTTTCAAGAATATTATATGCCCATTGTTTATATGCTTCTATTCTTATTGTTTCTTTCAATTAGAATATTCTTCCTTCTTCTATTCACCTATCATCTCAATTCTTACCTCTTTCACAAATCCTTTTTTTGAATTTCTTCAGCATATCTTTATCACATAAATTAGCAGTTTCTTTGCGTCTCTTCAGTTTTTTCAAATCCTATAGTTATTTTGAGAAACAAGATGGAGGTGATTTTATTCTTTCAGAATATTTGGCACATTAAAAACATCTCTTTCTTAAAATAAAAGATATGCTTTCTATTTCAATTCTCTCCCCAAGGGATAAATCCTAATGTTCTCAATCATCTTAAGTGATTTTCTTTTTGCTGACAGTGCTGAATGGGAATAAACTGAGGTGCTTTGTTAACTTTCAGGTGACTATGTCATGGTTTGTTTGTTTGTTTGTTTTTAGTAAATCATTGATCAATTTATTTGAGAGAAGACTGACAGTAAAGGGAAAGAAAATATAGAAAAGAGAAAGGTGTTCCTACATATGAGGATACAAAGAATTCGTTCCTGAGTATGGCCAATATGCTCAAAGTGATGGAACAAAAATCTGGGAATAAGGTAGTTTCAAGGGGATGATCTCCTTGCTTAATCACATTTGTCTAAAAATACTTTTCTGTAAAAACAAATCATTTGCTTGGTTCATGGTCTAAGTTTCCAAGCTATGCTAATCATTCCAAATAGCATATTGGAACCCTCAAGGCAGCTAGTGACTTTATATATATTTGTTATTGTGTTTTTATCATGTCTGACTCTTCTTGACTCTATTTGGTATTTTCTTGGCAAAAATACTGGAGGGGTTTTCCATTTCCTTCATCTCATTTTACAG
Source organism: Sminthopsis crassicaudata (assembly GCF_048593235.1). Classification (NCBI taxonomy): domain Eukaryota; kingdom Metazoa; phylum Chordata; class Mammalia; order Dasyuromorphia; family Dasyuridae; genus Sminthopsis; species Sminthopsis crassicaudata. The sequence goes on from NC_133617.1 coordinate 163,815,792, forward strand.
ATGAGGGGTCACAGATTTGGAGCTAGAAGAGACATAAAAGACCTGCTAGTCCAATAACACATGAGCAAATTGAAACCCAGGAAGATTAGGGGGTTTGCCCAAAATCACATAGCCAGTGCACCTCTAAAGCAAGATTTGAGCTCAGTTCTTCTGACTCCAGTCATTGATCTTTTCCTGTACCACATTGCTTTCTGCAAAGGACTTTTCTGGAATACATGGTTGAGGAATATATGATAATCATTTGCTTGAAAAGAACCTTTCCCAGACACTTTGATTTGAGGGGATCCTCAAGGAGGAATTTTTAGTTTGCTTTTATAACCTGAGTATCAGATTTTTTTCATGATAATCCTTTGCTTGAAAAGAACTTTCCCCAGACACCTTGATATCAAGGGATCCTAAATACACCACTTTTAGTTTGCTTTTGTAACCTGAGTAGCAGACTTTATCCATTGATAGGTGGACAGATTTCTGTTGTGGGAGTTCTTAATAATCAGTACTCTCTTTGGTTTGTGAGAGGATGATAGAAGGAAGATCACATGGGTGATGCTTGGGAATAAATTATGGAAGAGACAGCAGTTCATATCACCAAGCACTTTTTTCTGTGACCCACCAAAAAGGACATGTTTGGGAAGATTGTCACCAGAGAGATGAAGGCTGTCTTCTTATCTTCTGCTGCTATAGACCCAAGCCTTATGTGCTCATTGTTTGGGTTTTGATGGCTCAGAGTAAGTGTAAGGGACCTGCCCTGAGAACCATTGGCTTTCCAGAAGTTAATCCAAGCCATCTTGAACTCACAGAACATAAACTTTTTAGTTCTCATGTTTGAGATTCAATAGCTCTAATTTCCTCGTTTTGTTATGGATCATACCATCCCTATGAGTAAATCACAAGACAAATGGGGACTCTGTGACGATATGACTGATTATTAGGTTTTACAGGGGACTCCCATGTTCCTCTGTCTTGAGATTGCTTTTGAAAGGTTTAGATCACTGAATGGAGCAAGTGTACTTTTGTGAACATGTTATGTCCTACTCATGCCGTGAGAACTTAGGAGTCCTTACAGTGAGTTTCTCCCTCAGATACTCCTTCTGTTCTTGAGTCACCAGATAGTCTCCAAAGTCAAACTTCTGGAACTCCCCAATCTGGAGGGTTCAGTGATTTTTTTTTTGTTTTCTGATAGCTTTGTGTTTTATTTTTCTATACTTTCCTGCACAGGAGGCATTTATTATCATGTAATTTAATGTAAACATGTAATTGATGTAAGGCTAAGTGCCTAATTGACTTTATAAATACTCTGAAGACATTAATGCTAGTCTCAGTCAATACCGATTAGTCAGACAGCAAATATTTATTAAGTGCCTGTAATAAAGTGCTTAGCACAGTTTCTGGCACATAGTAGTTGCTTAATAAAATGCCTTTCTCCCTCCCCCTCTCATTATGTATTGGGCACTGGAAATAAAAATACAAAAAGAAAGAAAGAAAAAGAAAGAAACATTCCCTAATCACAAGAAGCTTGCTTTCTAATGAGGGAGCACATATATAAATATACACAGCATAAATATAAAAATAATTTATACAAATATATGCAAAATAAATATGAGAGTTTGGGAGAAAAGGTACTAAGAGTGGAAATCAGGAAAAGCTTAATGCAGAAGCTTTTGAGCTGTATCTCAGAAAAAAGAGGTAATACCTCCTCACCATACAGTTCCTCTTTTTTTTTTGAGACGCAGCATATGGAATACAAAGGCAAAGAAACAGGAGACAAAGAGTCATATGAAAGGAAGAGAGAGAATAGTCTGAGTGTCAGAGTAAGAGAAGGAGAAGGATGTCTAAGGATCCTGGAAACAGGTTGAGATAAGATTATGAAAGACTTTAAGAGATTAAAAAATTATATTTTAATTTCTAGGCAATAGAAAGTTTGGAACAAGGTCTTTCAACCAATAAGACTTTTACTAAGCCTTTTCTGTGTGTGTGAGTATCAAACCCTATCAAAGTAATTACTCTAGGCACTGAGGCACCCCAAATTGTGAGAAAGATCTGAGGTCTCCTTCATTAGACGGGACCAAGTCCTTTTAATAAAGTTAAAGTAAAAAAAGTAAAAAAGACAGAGTTCTTTCTCAGTTTCTCTTACTGTAGACATATATATATATATATATATATATATATATATATATATATATGTATGTATATTGTGTGTACATGAGTTATTTGCATAGAGATGACTGTTAAATTGATAGGAACTGATCAAGTTGCCAAGAGATAAAAGGGGAAAGAGAGGAGAGCCTGGTACAGAATTTTGAAGGACATCCACAGTTAGGTAATATGATATAAATAACAATCCAACAAAGCGGCCTGAGAAGAAGGTGTCAGAAAGGACCAAGAAAAGCTTGTTGAGTCCATACACTAGGACTAGAATGGTAGGAACGGTATCCTAACGCTTCCCTCCTTGCAAGTTAGCTAATCTTTCCTTAAAAGATGGTGAGTCTTTCCTTGAGACTTGGTTGATATCAGATGTTGATACTGCTTCTTCATGGCCTGAGTACAAAATAGCCACAGAGATCTGGATGGGCTCTTGGGTGTTTGACAGGGATAGGATTTATCACTCAGATAAATCATCTTGAGGGTCTCTCACTGCCTATCCTAAGTTAATTTTCTTTTATTAAATGTTGAATAAGTTAAGAGTGCCTTATTTGCTGTAATATCAAACCTAAGTGAGTAGGCCTGAATCAGACCTGATCCAGAACACTAATCAGACTTTGTTCTTCACTAGGAAACTACATGATGTTAACCCAATTACAAATAGGTTTTCTGACTCAATCTACAGAGGCCCAGCCCTTACAGAACTGTATCAGGAGAGACCTCATCCAATAACCAGAATATAAAATTCTCTTAGAGTCCGCAGGGATACACAGGCAGATATCTTGTATCTTTATTCCTTACTGTCGTAGCTGCATGTGCTTGGTTGGAAAGAACTGGAAAGATTAGCAGGGAAAGGATTAATCCTTGAGATGATGCTCAGCAGTGACTTTGCACAGCCTTTCCTCCTCACTCAATCCAATTCACTTGCACGTAATGTCACCAGCTCCCTGACATCACGATCATCTTCAAGAACTAAGGACAAACAATGGCAGCAGCAGCAGTAGCAGCCACACTACCCTATGGAAATTTGGGGCTCTCTGACTTGCAGCTAAAACCTCTGTGTGGTCTCTCCTCCATTAAAATGTGAGCTCCTTGGGAGACGGACTGTCTCATTTCTATTTGTATTCACAGGGCTTGGCATAGTGCTTGGCGCAGAAATAAATGTCTTTTTATTCTGGCTGCAAGTTTATTGTCGATAGTTAGGGAACTATTCTATTCACATGAATCAGGCTTATGTATCCCATGCCTTTCTACAGCTCCTTTGACCACTTCTCTATAATAGTGTCCCCCAAATTAGGACAAAACCTGACAGTTTTCTCTCCCACTTTTAGAAGTTCAAGACTTCTTTTAGATATACATACTATCAATGCCACCAAATTGGCTATTTATCATCTCCAAATATCATTTAAGTATTGTAAACATTTTCACTTTGGGAAAAAATATTAGGTGAAGGGGTGAGAAGGAAATGAGAGCAGCCTTTCATGTTGTCCTTACTGATAAAACAATGGATGTCAAGTGAAAAGAGGCAAATTTAAAAATGATATCTGGAACACATTTCCTGACAACTGGAGTTATTCCAAAGTGGAGCATGCAGCCTTCCTTAGGACGTCAGGCTCTCACTGCCTCTATCCCCTCCCAACCGGAGGTCTGATGCTACCGAAGGAGTTTTTTCTCAGGGTGAATTGGGCTTCTTTTGATTCTGTTCTAATGCTGAGTACTGTGACTCCAGGACATTGCGTCCTCAAAGGCCTAGATGAGGTCTAAGGCAGATGTCTTGAGGCTCCCAGGTAATTGCCTGTGTTTCTCTGAATTAGTTTTCTGCCATTCCCATGTCATGGCTGTGGCATGCCCTATCAAAGCATCACTTCTCTGGCAAATGCTTAAAACCCCTGAATAGAACTGTAACTGTTCACAGTGGGCCCCCTCAGGCTGTGCTCTTGATTGACAGCTTGGCTTCCTGGTTGAGCCCCCTTCCCCAGCCTGTGAATCAGGTTGTCTAAGAGATGCTATACTCTGCAGCAACCCCCTTGCACATCACAAAGTTCATCTGCTTTCTTTGTGATAGACTTTAATCTCTTTTAGTTAAAATAGATTAGTGACTAGGTGATAGTTGATAGAAAATCGTTAATACCAAATGTAATGTTAACTGTCACTCTCTTTGTTCCTATAATGTCAGAATTCTAGTACCATCCTTGCATCCCTAATTTTAAAGATTGTGCGACAAGAAAATGGTATTTACACACATATATTGTATCTAGGTTATATTGTAACACATGTAAAACGAACCAAGCCACATCCTAAATCCCTATCCTAAGACCTTTCCTTGTAAACCAAGCCAACTGGAGCCATACCAGAGTATTTTTATTCTCTCATGTTCTTTTCCTTTGGAATCATGGCATGAAAGGCAAAGCAGCCAGAAGGAAGCAGCTTTCCTCGCCATGCTTGCCAAGAGCAGCTGGCATCTCATGATCAGGTCTTGCTACCTCTTCCTCTTTCCTAAACTTTTATTGTGAGTCCCCCAGGTGGCAGGCTTGTTACCCTGTTGTCTTGATTAGAGACCTTTATTCCTCTACTCATGAATTTGATGTATTTCAGGACTTGACACCTATTTCATGGGCATTAAAATGGGATTCTGGGAAGTCTCCAGGTTCTAGATATTTCTCAATCAATCAGGCAGCTGGATAGTGCAGTGGATAGAATGCTGAACATCAAGTCAGGAAGACCAGAGTTCAAATGTTACCTCAGACACACACTAGTTGTGTGAATTTGTCACTTAAATTCTGTTTGCCTGGGACTCCTGGTTTATAAAATGGGGAAGATAATAATAGCACTTACCTCCCAGGGTTTTTATGAGGATCAACTGAGATAATACTTGTAAAGTGCTTAGCACAGTACCTAACTTTTAAAATAGGAGTAAAAATGTAAATATAGTGATATATAAATATAGGAGTATGTTAATATTAGCTTTTATTAATATAGAAGCATATATCCTATATTATAATATATATTATGTAAGTAATGTATAATATATAATAATGTAGTATATAAAATAAGTATACAATATAAATTTAGGAGTATGTAAATATTAGCTTTTATTAATATAGAAGCATATATCCTCTATTATAATATATATTATATAAGTAATGTATAATATATAATAATATCATATATAAAATAAGTATACAATATAAATTTAGGAGTATGTAAATATTAGCTTTTATTAATATAGAAGCATATATCCTCTATTATAATATATATTATATAAGTAATGTATAATATATAATAATATCATATATAAAATAAGTATACAATATAAATATAGGAGTATGTAAATAGTAGCCACTATTGTTAATCAATAAATTGATTTATCAATAAATATTTATTAAATACTTTGCGCCAGGCACTATGCTGAATTCCAGGGATAAAAAGCAAAAGCAAAACAAAAACAGAAAAGCTCTTTAAGGAGCATATGGGACATGAGATGTAATATGTACATATACATTAAAATGTTTAGACTAGATACATGTAGAATAGGTAACCTCAGAGGTGTTGTCCTCTTGTAGGATGTAACACTTTAGCCAAATATTAAAGGAAGCCAGAGATTCTTAAGAGACCGAAATAAAAAGGGTAGATTCCAGGCATGAGAAACAGCCCAAAGTATAGAGATGTATAGGTAAGAAATCCACAGGTAAGCCACCAAGGTTAGGAAGAGGGAAGCAGTGTTTGAAAAGACTAAGAAGATAAGAACCAGACTATGAAGAGTTTTAAATGCCAAATAGAGAAGTTTGTACTTGATCCTGGAAGTAATAGGAAATTTGCTTAAGTTTATTGATGCTGGTGACATGGTCGGATGTTCCCTTTAGAGAAGTTACTTTGGCATCTTCGAGGAGGAAGGACTAGAATAAGGAAATATTTGAGGCAGGAAGACTTATTTGGAGACTATTGCAATAGTCAGGTGAGAGAGGAGATGACTTTGATGAGCAAAGGGAGAGGAAGCGATGAATTATTGATACTTGAATTATTGATACTTGTTGAGATGAAATCAATTTGGCAACTGATTAGAAATGTGGAATGAGGGTGAGGAGCTGAGTATGGCACTTTGATTTGAGTATGAGGTTGCAAAATCCCCATCTGCTTGGAGAATGATGGTGCCGTTTTCGTAGGGATGTTCAGAAGAAGCATGGGTTTAGGGGGAAAATAACTTTTGCTATGGATATGTTGAGTTTGAAATGCCTATCGTACAGTAGATAGTTGGTTTATATGTACAGTAGACAGTTTGTAAGATAGCACTGGAGTGTAGGAAAGAGATTAGGGCTGAACATGTGGGAATCATTTTGTTGTTCTTGAATCATTTCTTACTGATGCTTCGTCACCTCATTTAGTATTTTCTTGACAAAAACACTGAAGTGGTTTGTTATTTCTTTCTTTAGTTTGTTTTACAGATAAACTGTAAACAAGCAAACAGGATCAAGTGACTTGCCTACAGTCTCAAAGATAGTATCTGAGTCTGAATTTGAACTCAGGTCCTCTACCCTTGTACCACCTAGCTATCCTACTTGCCTCTGTGGAAATATACATAGAACATAACATTGAAACTAGAGATGCTATTGAGACTTTGTTAGGTTATTGAAGAATTTCCTAACTTCAGGTATAGGAGTCTTGGGGGTGGGGGTGGGGAAGGGTGGGAGTACTGCTTTGAAAGTAATGGGCTTAATTAGGCATAAGGTTTTTCTCTTTTTAAATCTGGTGACTACCCTTAATCTATTTTCCTTAGCTTTTTTTTTTTTTTTTTTTTTTTTTTAAGAAAGATTAAATTTAAGAACAAGGAATGAAAAAAATATAGTGAAGT